>NW_006927123.1:975-3749 GCF_000298275.1 Orycteropus afer afer | reverse complement strand
TAGTCAAAAAATGCATCGAATGTGAATGGCTTATATGCACCAATCAAGAGACAGAGAGTTTCACAATGCATAAGAAAACATGACCCATCAATATGCTGCCTACTAGAGACACACCTTAGGCACTAAAAATCAGAAGCTGAAAAAATATATCAAGCAAATGGCAACCAAATAAGAGTAGGAGTAGCAGTATTAATTTCTGATAAAATAGACTTTAAGACAAAAACCACGATAAAGACATGGAAGGTATATACATATAATGATTAAAGGATCAATCAAACAAGAGGACATAATCATAATAAATATCTACACAGTGAATGAATATCTTCAATATACACAAATTAAACTCAATGTGTTTGAATATAGAAATTGACAAAATCATAGTAATTGTTGTTCTAAGGTACCATCAAGTGACACTATGTACAACAGAACAAAACACTGCCCTTTCCTAAGCCATCTTCATAATCCTTGTTATGCTTGAGCCCATCATTTCAGCCACTGTGTCAATCCATCTTGTTGAGGGTCTTCCCCTTTCTTTTTCTGACCCTCCACTCTTTACCAAGCATGATATCCATCTCCAAGGAATAGTCCCTCGACAACATGACCAAATTAGGTGAGACAAAGTCTGGTCATTCTTGCCTCCAAGGAATATCCCAGCTGCATATCTTCCAAGACAGATTTGTTCATTCTTCTGGCAGTCCATGGTATTTCCAGTATTCTTCACCAACATCACAATTCAAAGGCATCAGTTCTTCATTGGTCTCCCTTTTTCATTGTTCAGGTTTCACACGCATATGAAGCGATTAAAAATACCATGGCTTGGGTTAGGTGCACCTTAGCCTTCAAAGTGACATCTTTGCTCTTCAACACTTTAAAGAAGTCCCTTGCAGCGTATTTGCCTAGTGCTATATGACGTCTGATTTCTTCATTATTGCTCCATAGGTGCTGACTGTGGATCCAAGTAAAATGAAATCTTTGACAATTTCAATCTTTTCTCTATTTATCATGAAGTTACTTACTGGTTCAGTTGTGAGGATTTATGTTTTCTTTATGTTGAGGTGTAATCCATACTGATAACAATAGTCCTTGATCTTCATTAGCAAATGTTTCAAGTACTTCTCACTTTCAACAAGCCAGGTTGTGTCATCTGTGTATCACAGGTTGTGAATGAATCTTCCTCCAACCCTGATGTTGCAATCCTCTTCATATAGTCCAGGTATTTGAAGATTCTTAGACCATATGTTAGGCCACAAAGCAATCCTCAATAAATTTCAAAAAAGTGAAATACTGCAAAGCATCTTCTCAGATCATAATGCTATACATCTGGAAATCAGCAATAGGAAGATCAAGGGGGAAAAAAAGCAAACACTTAAAAACTGAATGACACCCTCCTGAAAGATTTCTGAGTAATAGAAGAAATAAAACATGATGTTAAAAATTCCTTAAGTCAAATGATAATGAAAACATGGCATAGCAAAACCTTAAAAAAAAAAAAAAAAACTCACTGCCGTGGAGCCCATCCTGACTCATAGTGACCCCTCCTTTGGTTTCTGAGGCAGTATCTCTTCAGAAGTAGATTGCCTGATCTTCCTTCCAAGGAGTGGTGGATTTGAACCACCAGCCTTCTGATTAGTAGTCAAATGCCTTAGGCACTACGCCACCAGAGCAAAACCTTTGAGACACATTAAAAGCAATGCTCAAGTGCAATTTATACTAATAAATATACACATCAAAAAAGTATAAAAAGCCTAAATCAACACATTAACACAACATCTCCAACAATTGGAAAAAGAGCCACAGAATAAATCTGCAGTCACCAACCAAAACCAAAACCAAACTCACTGCCATCAAGTCGATACTGAGTCATAGTGACCCCTCTTGGGTTTCCAAGGTGGTAAATCTTTACAGAAAATAGATTGCTAATTCTAATAATAGATTCTAACGTCTTAGGCACTACACCACCAGAGCTCCTTACAGTCACCAGAAGATAAGAAATAATAAAGATTCAAACATAAATAAATGAAACAAAAAAAAGAAAAAAATAACAAGACTAAAAGTTGGTTCTTTTAAAACATTACTAAAATAGAGAAATCACTGACAAATTTCAAAGGAAAGGAAGTAGAAGATGCACATCACACAAATAAGAAATAGAATGGGTGACATCACAACAGAATCAACTGAAATCAAAAGGATAATATCAGGATACCATGAAGAACTGTACTCCAACAAATTTGAAAACTTAAACAGATTTCCAGAAAAACACTTATTACCTAAACTAACAGAGACTGTGGTAGAAAATTTGAACAGATCCATAATAAAAGAAGAAATTTAACAGGTTATATAAAAAACTACCAACAACAACAAAAAAGTCTTGGCCCAGATGGCTTCACTGGAGAATACTACCAAACATTGAGAGAATAACTGACATTAATACCACTCAAACTCTTCCATAACATAGAAAATGATGAAATTTTCTCACATTCATTATATGAAGCAAGCATAACTCTGATCTCAAAACCAAGCAAAGACACTACTAAAAAGCAAAAATACAGACAATATCCTTCATTAATATAGATGCAAAAATCTTTGACAAAATCATAGCCAACAGAATTCAACACTATAAAAAAAAAGAAGTGACCAAGTAGGATCCATACCAGGTGTAAAAGTATGGTTCAACATTAGAAAAGCAATCAATGTATTCTATGTTTTGGTTCTCTAGTGCCATTCATATTCTTTGCAGTGTTTTCCATAATTTGTTATGATGCACACATCTGAAT
>NW_006927123.1:0-875 GCF_000298275.1 Orycteropus afer afer | reverse complement strand
TAAGACGGGTAAACAACTTTCTGGTATTCTTTGTTTTCAGCCAAGAAACAACTGACATCAGCAATGATATCACTTATTCCATGTCCTCTTCTGAATCCAGCTTGAATTTCTGGCAGTTTCTTGTTGAGATGCTGGTACGATCATTTTTAAATTATTTTCAGCATAATTTTACTTTCATGTATATCAATGATGTTCAACAATTTCTGAATTCTGTGGGATCACCTTCCTTTGGAATGAGCACACATATGGATTTCTTCCAGTTGGTAGGCCAGGTAGCTGTTTTTAAATTTCTTGGAATATATCAGTGAGCACTTCCAGTATTGCATTCATTTTTTGAAACATTTTATTGGCATTCTGTCAATTCCTGGAGCCTTAATTGTTGCCAGTTCCATTAGTGTAGCTTGGACTTCTTCCTTCAATACATTGGTTCCTGATCATATGCTGCCTCCTAAAAATGGTTGAAAGTCCACAGATTCTTTTTGGTACAGTGACTCTGTGTATTCCTTGAATTGTGATATCAAAAGATTCTATCGGCAAAATACTGAATGATGCAGGAAGCATTAAAAGAAGATGGGAGGAATACAGAGACATTGTACAAAAAAGAACTGGTTGATGTTCAGATGTTTCAGAAGGTGGCATAAGATCAAGAACCAATGGTATTGGAAGACTAAGTCAAAACTGCACTGAAGGAATTGGCAAAAAGCAAGGTTCCCATTGAGATGTGTGTAGTTAATGTTATGTGTCAACTTGGCTGGGCCTGGTTTTGAGTGGTTGGGCAAATGGATGTAGTTATTCCCCATGGTGAGATTGGTAATTAACTCCATGGTGGAATCTACTGGAGCAGCTGAGTAGCTGCTTTAGGGATGTGGTCTGCT
>NW_006927122.1:6394-7512 GCF_000298275.1 Orycteropus afer afer | reverse complement strand
TGGGATTCTAGCAAATGGCCCCTGGGCACAGGACAGCAGCACTCATAAGCCTTTGCTGACTCTGGGGCTGTACCAGGAAGGGAAGTCTGTCAGGCTGAGTCACATGGCACCAGCCAGTTGCAGCAGATACATTCATCATTCTTAGTTCATTGTTATACTGCACATACTTGTTATGATAAGCTTTGATCTTTCTGTCACATCTTATCTCCATTCTTGACTTTTTAATCCCAGAAAGCATAAAGCTTTAGGATTTAGCCTCACTCAAGTTTTTTGGTTTTGTTTTTAATAAAAATGCAAAAGTGATCCTTAGTGTGAGGAGCTCAGGGGTTGTCCTCAGGGGTCTCTTTGTCAGTGGTTATGTTTAGGTGCTCCTGTTCTGTGCCTGTAATGCCCCAGCCAGCTCTGCTGGCTGCCAGAAAAGACAAAGATTCTTAGGCCTGTGCACAGATGGTTCAGGGCCAGCCAGTCTGTTGGCTTGCTTTGCTGTTGTTCATGGGGTAGATAAAATTGAGATAGGAAGACACTGTACTGCCTTATCCCATCACTAGGGGCTCACTTTATAATCCCTGGGGGCATCACTCAAGAGGCCTTTCTTCTGACCTTGTGAAGTCTACTTGTCATGTTTTGGGAGGCTGTTCTAATTAGCCAGTGACTCTCAAATTCTGAACATCTGAAGGATAGTTTGAGCCCAGAATACAACCATTATTTACAGAGCTCAAAGCATTCACAAGACCCTAGGCAAAAAGCTGAGGAAGTTCAGAGATAAATTCAGTTTCATTCATTTAGAATTTCCTAAAGACCATAACAAATTATGGATAACATTGCAAAGAATGGGAATTTCAGAACACTTGTGCTCATGAGGAACCTGTACTTAGAACAAGAGGCAGTTGTTCGAACAGAGCAAGAGGATACTGCATGGTTTAAAATCAGGAAAGGTATGTGTCAGGGTTATATCCTTTCACCATACTTGTTCAGTCTATGCTGAGCAAATAGTCTGAGAAGCTGGACTATATGAAGAAGAATGCAGCATCAGGATTGGAGGAAGACTCATTAACAGCCTGTGATATGCAGATGACACAACCTTGCTTGCTGAAAGTGAAGAGGACTTGAAGCACTTA
>NW_006927122.1:2764-5494 GCF_000298275.1 Orycteropus afer afer | reverse complement strand
AGGCCATAATCTGTATAATTTAGGAAGAGACAGATGTGTGAACCACTTAATAATAAGTGGAATAAGTGCTGTTTCTATAGCAGAGCCCAGAGGAGGTAGCAATTACTTGTAAAGTGGGATAGCCACTTACTGGCTGTGTGCTTTTGGTCAAGGTATTTAATCTTTCTAATTCCCGACTTCTTATCTATTCAATGAAGATCTAATGAGTTAATCTACAGAAAGTGCCTAAGAGGGGTTGTTGTTATTGTTGTTATGTGCCGTCGAGTCGGACCCGACTCATAGTGACTCCTCCTTGGATTGCCAAGGCAGTATCACTAGGGAAGTAGATGGCCCCATCTTCCTTCCGAAGAGTGGCTGGTTTGAACCTCTAGCCTTCTGGTTAGCAGTCAAGTGCCTTAGGCACTATGCTACCAGAGCTCCCAGATTTCTAAGAGGAGTATTACAACCAAAAAACCAAACTCACTGCTATCAAGTTGATTCAACTCATAGCAACCCCTCCTTGGGTTTCCAAGGCAGTATCTCTATGGTATTAGTAGTCAATAAATATTAGCAATACTTTTCCATTTCTTTTTCTCCTTTCTCCCTCTTCTTCTCCTTCCTTCTTTGAAGGAAAAGTGGTAAAGATTACTTTGAGCTGAAGGGATAACTTGAGCCAGGCAGATGAGGAGTGTGGGTGGTAAGATATTGCATATGAGGGTCTGATGAGACTGAAATACAAGTATTTGTGGATAATTCTATAAGGCAAAGAGCTAGATGGGGCCAAACCATGCTCTTATATGCAAGATTATGGAGTTTGGGTTTGAGTAGCAGGGAGCAAAATCATCCATGTGTATTTTAGGAAGAGCATTTTGGTAGAGGCCAGGGAGAGAGCAGGAAAGAGAGAGGCACCAAGGAAAGTGCTGCAAAATTCCGGGCAGTGAAGATCAAGGCTAGAACTAAGGTGGAGGCCATTTCTCTTGATTCCCTCAATGTGGGAAGCTGAGGAAGAGATTTAGTTCTGCTCTTTCTGTGTGCCTGTGAGTTTCTTGCTGAAAGACATTGATTTGAATGATAGTAGTTTATAAAGTTCAGTATTCTGATCTTGGTCAGCCTTCTGACATCAAGGCTGATCCACTTATACATCCCTGCCCATCTGGCTGCATTCGTAGTATTGTATGTTGTTGTTAAGTTCCGTTGAGTCATCTCCAACTCATAATGATGTTACGTACAATGGAATGAAACACTGTCTGGTCCTGTGCCAGCATGATCCCTACTATATCTGAGCCCATCACTGTAGCCACTGTGTCAGTCCAACTCGTTGAAGGCCTTCCCCTTTTTTGTTGATCCTCCACTTTACCAAGCATGACATCCTTCTCCAGAGAATGGTATTATGTGTGTGGCAGGGCATATACCCAAGACCTTTCTGTATGTGGGCACCAGTAGCTTGTACAGAACTAGGTAGCTATGAAATCTGCTGAAATATAAAATAGCCTCATTGCAGGGGAGTCTTTCTGAAGAGAGGCCCAGGATTTAAAACCACAGTGATTAAAACTACTTGAACATTTATCATATATAAAGACATGTTTTCTAAGGGCCCTATTATATAGGCCCAAAAAATCCAAACCCATTCATGTCAAGTCAATTCCAACTCATAGTACCCTTTAGGACAGAGTAGAACTGCCCCATAGGATTTCCAAGGCTGTACTTTACAGAAGCAGACTGCAACATTTTAGTTAGCAGCTGAGAGCTTAACCAGTGTACCAGCAGGGCACCTCAAAGCAAGTATTACTTCACCCATTTTTCAGTGAAAAAAACCAGGGCTCAGAAAGTGCAGACCACTGTACTGTACTGTAGCCAATAATAAACTCAGGTCATTCAACTATAGATATGTTCCTGCTAGTCTTGGCTGGGGGGCATTGACAATGTATACACTATGCTTTGGAAACTGTTCACTGCTCTACAAATATTAGTTGTTGTTTTCATCAGTTACCTGCTGCCACAATAATGCTGCACAACAAAGATCCCATAACTGAGAGGCTTAAAACAAGAAGAAATTATTTGTACATGAGTCTCGCTTAGTTGGGTAGTTCTTCTGGTCGTGGCAGAGCTTGCTTACATGACTAGGTGTTGGCTAATCACTGGGACAGCTAAGGTGGCTCAGCTGTTGTGATAGTTGGAGTTGTGTGTGAGCTTGGCTAGACCATAATTCTGTGTGGTTTAAGCAGTTGTGACATGGGTTATTCCCATGATGGGATCAGATGTATATGTTTTGAGCAGCCAATCCATTGAAAGGGAGTTTTCCCTAGGAGTGTGGCTGCTTCCAATATATTTATGGACATCCTGGGAAAATGAGACACTCTTCTGTGGATTGGGATCCTGTTGTGCTGCCTACAACTGGACGTGAGCGAACAATCCACCATTTGGCCTGGTGGTCTTGGATTAATCATTTGTTGGAGTCAACAGCCGGTATACTGCCTGCCAACCTTGAGCTTGTCAGCCCCTGCAGCTGCGTGAGTCAGGAAAAGTCTTCAGCTTGACGTTTGATCCAAGAACTTGGGACTTGCCAGCTTCTATAAGTGTGTGCTTCAAGATCTGTCCTGAAGTACAATGCCATCAGTGATAGGATAATATCCATATGCCTACTAGGAAGACCCATTAATACGACTACTATTCAAATTTATGCACCAACCACCAAAGCCAAAGATGAGGAAATCGAAGATTTTTATCAACTTCTGTAGTCTGAGATTGACC
>NW_006927122.1:0-579 GCF_000298275.1 Orycteropus afer afer | reverse complement strand
GAACCATTCCCTGGAGAAGGATGCCATGCTTGGTAGGGTGGAGGGTCAACGAATGAGGGGAAGGCCTTCAGCGAGATGGATTGACATGGTGGCTGCGATGATGGGCTCAAGTATAGCAGGATCATGGAGCTGGCGTGGGATCAGGCAATGTTTTGTTCTGCTGTGCATGGGGTCGCTATGAGTCAGAAACGACTTGATGGCACCTAACAACAAACAAACAACATAAGTGTGTGAGCCATTTTTCTAAGATAATTTATTTTTTTCCTTTCTCTCTATAAGCTTTACTGGTTTTGCTTCTCTAGAGAACCCAGCCTAACACATTTGGTACTGAGAGTGGTTCTAGAGAGAAAATCATAAGGATGGGCTTCCTAAATTGGTCTCACCAATTCTGTTTTGGTTCTCCAATTTGATTAATTGTGAAGGCATTGGTGACTCTGCCTCCATTAGCAAAGTTGTTGTTGTTGTTATGTGCCGTCGAGTCAAACCCGACTAATAGTGACCCCTCCTTGGGTTTCCGAGGCAGTATCACTACGGAAGTAGGATTGCCCAACCTTCCTTCCGAGGAGTGGCTGGTGGGTT
>NW_006927121.1:0-7447 GCF_000298275.1 Orycteropus afer afer | reverse complement strand
AAAGATAACTAGCTCCAGAGAGTTTTTATGTGGGATGTTATATGTTTACCTGCAAGTCATAGCAAATTGCCTTCACAGTGAATCAGAGAGGCTGTTTGATTTTGTTACCTTGTGGAGCTGGAAAATGCAGTATAAAAATATTTCTTTTCCCCAAAAGAACTGACAGTCTCCAGATAAATGGGCCGGTTACTCTCTCTTGAATCATGTTTCGCCACATATCTCAGGTAGTATCTGTTATTTCCAACAAGATGATACTTGTTCACTGTTCACTTTTATTTCATATGCCAAACAGCAAATTTTAATGACGTGCTCTCTTGAACTTTGTAGCTGTGACAGTCAGTGGTACACAGCTCAGTATTTGGGAACATACTTCTTGCAGTGAGTTCTGGTTTTGTTTGTTTGCACTTCGGTTGTAAACTCCTGCATTTTAAGACTTGGCTTGTGGATTCTTGTACTCTCTAATGCTGCCTAGATGTCCCATATGTATTTGTGGGGGCATTTTCTCTTTGTGTGTGTGACTCCAGTCCTCCTCCTGAAGATTTCGAAGGGTAGCTCAAGAAGATAAAGTATTATGATAGAATGTGCAAACACCTGAAGTTAGGAAACCAAAAGGGAAGAACATGCTCCTTTTTGGAGAGGGAAGGAGGACACAGACCATAACAAAGTGACCAAGGCCACCCTGTTTCCCAGGAAATGTCTAATCATGCCTTTACTTCTGGTTCAAGTAGTCTAGGAGAGTCCACACTAATTCTATATGGTAGTAGAGATGCAGATGTTTCTATAGCTACATCTATAGTGGGGTCATGGAGGCTGGGGTTCACATGGTCCATTAGTCCTCTGGACTAATTGTTTCCATATGTCCTTGATTTTATTCACTCTTTTTTGCTCTGGGTGAGAGACCAATAGATGTGTTTTAGATGGAGACTCACAAGCATAACAGTATTCATGGCATCCACCAACTAAATGCCAGTAGAAGGAACACACTCCACCCCCAACCAATGGTTGTAACCAAAAATATCTCCAGATATTATGAAATGCCCTCTAGGGGGAATGTTCTTTAGTTATGGTGGATGGTGGATGGATGGAGAGTCTATGTCCAGGATTACAAGGTGTACTACATGGCTGATCCCATGGCTGCTAGTGAGTTCCCTGGGCATTCTCCATAATGCTTCTTCTCCCCTCTTAATGCCCTTATTCATTTTTCTATGTTATTCTTTGTTTTCTAATGTTATTCATTCCTCCCTAAACTATACCCTCTACTGCACTTGACATCCAGCATGGGTTGCTATTTCTTCCTCAAATGGTCCTGATCCCGAGGTAAAGTTGGACGTGTTGGCATGGGTAGGATTATGGAGAAAAGGTCTTCTTTTTGCTTCTGTCTGTAAGATCTTTTTCATACACTCCCCCTCCACCATTTTTTTTTCTTTGTGTGTGTGTGTGTTTGTTGATTATGTCACACAAGAAGTCTCTTATTTTTAGCATTTTATTATGATTTGGGTGAAAGTTGACAGAGCAAATTTGTTTTCCATTCACTAATTCATACATGTTTTGTGAGTTTGGCTGCAATCCCTGTAAAAGAACTCTTCTTCCTTCCTTCCTGTGTTTCATATTCCTTCTAGCCTTCTGAGCTTTATCCCTGGGCAAATGCTGCCCTTTTGATCTTGTGTGATTGGCTGTTCTAAGGGGTGCTTACCTCCCTAGTGCTTTTGTTTACCTTATAGTCTTATGTATGATGTGGCTGAAAGTTGAGCCATGGGGTGAGTTTGGTTCCAGGCTTGAAGAATATTTGAGGGCCATGGTCTCAGAGGTTCCATCAATCTCTATCTGACCTGTAAGTCTGGTCTTTTTATGATTTGAGTTTGGTTTCACACTTTTCTCCCACTCTATCCAGGACCTCCAATTATGATCCCTTTAAGAGTGGTCAGCAGTGGTAGCTGGGTACCATCTAGTTCTTCTGGTCTCGGGGTCATGGAGGCTGGGGTTCACATGGTCCATTAGTCCTCTGGACTAATTGTTTCCATGTGTCATTGATTTTATTTACTCTTCTTTGCTCTGGGTGAGAGACCAATAGATGTGTCTTAGATGGAGGCTCACAAGCATTTAAGACTCTTGTCACTACTCACCAAAGTAGGTTTAGAACATTGTCTTTAGAACATAACTTTGTGTTATGCCAATTAACTTTGATGTTCCCTGAGACTATAGTCCTTAGCCCTTGGGCCCAGCGACTCATTCCCCTGAATATTTGGTTATAGCTAAGTTTTCATACCTTTGCCCTCTGTATGCTCTACTATATGCATGGATACATTTGCAGCACATATATATGTAGAAATATCCTCTGTCGAACTTATCCATGAGTGTAGTCCCATTTACCTTCCCACACCTGTTCAACTTGTGTGCTATCTATGTATCCATTTGTAGATTAATGTTATTACTGTTTTTGCAGAGATGTATATGTAATAGAATTTATCTTTGTTGTCTTCAAATCCTGTGCTCTTCCAGGCTCTTCCTTTGCCTTCCAATGTCTTTCCTTTGTTGCTATGAGTTTGTGCTGACCTCTCCCTTAACAGTATGTAATACTGCTTTTCCCTTCGCCCAAGTTAATTTGTGTCCACCCTCTATTTAGTGATTTACCCTCCTTTCCACACCCACCCTTGGTAAACTTCAAAGAATGTTTTTCTGTGTGTAAACCTTTTCTTGACTTTTTACAGTAATGGTCTATCCAATATTTTTCCTTTTGTGATTGACTAATTTCAGTCAGCATATTGTCCTCCAGTTCTATCCATGTTATGAGATGTTTTGCAGATTCATCATTATCTTTAACATTGTGTGTTATTCCATTATATTTACTGTAGTTTGTTTATTCATTCATCTGTTGATGGGCACTTACGTTGTTTCCATCTTTTTGCTATTGTGAATAATGCTGGAGTGAAAAAGGGTGCGCTTATATCTGTTTGTGTCATGGCTTTTATTTCTCTAGGATATATACCTAGAAGTGGCATCAGGAAGGGTGTGTGTCAGGGTTGTATCCTTTCACCATACTTATTCAATCTGTATGCTGAGCAAATAATCCAGAAGCTGCACCATATGGAGAATGTGGCATGAGGATTGGAGGAAGACTTACTAACAACCTATAATATACAGATGACACAACCTTGCTTGCTGAAAGTGAAGATGACTTGAAGCACTTACTGATGAAGATCAAAGACTACAGTCATCAGTATGGATTACACCTCAAGATAAAGAAAACAAAAATCCTCACAACTGGACTAATAAGCAACATCACAATAAAAGGAGAAAAGATTGAAGTTGTCAGGGATTTCAGTTTACTTGGATCCACAGTCAACACCTGTGGAAGCAGCAGTCAAGAAATCAAATGTAATATTGCACTGAGCAAATCTCCAAAGACTTCTTTAAAGTGTCAGGCAGAGATGTCACTTTGAAGATTAAGATGCACCTGACCCGAACCATGATATTTTCAGTCATCTCATATGCTTGTGAAAGCTGGACATTGAATAAAGGAAGACCATAGAAGAGCTGATGCCTTTGAATTACGGTCTTGGCGAAAATACTGAAAATACTATGGACTGTTAGAAGAATGAACAAATCTGTCCTGGAAGAAGTGAAGCCAGGATGCTCATTAGAAGTGAGAATGGCCAGACACTGTCTCATATACTTTGGTCATGTTATCAGCAGGGACCATTCCCTGGAGAAGGAAATAATGCTTAGTAAAGTGTAGGGTCAGCAAAAAAGGGGAAGACCCTCAAGAAGATGGATTGACACAATGGCTGCAACAATGGGCCCAAACATAGCAAGGATTGTGAAGATGGTGCAGGACTGGTTAGTGTTTCGTTCTGTTGTACATAGAGTTACTATGAGTTGGAGCTGACCTGGTAGCACCTAACAACAACTAGTGGGATTACTTGATCATATGGTATTTCTATTTGCAACTTTTTTTTTTTAACCTTTTTATTGTGATTTGGTGAAATTTTACAAAGCAGAGATTTGTTTTACATTCAACAGTTCATACACATTTTGTTTTATGACACTGATTACAATGCCCACAGTTGAACAACTTTCCTCCCACATCCTCCATGTAGTCACCCTTTCCCTGTGTCCTTCCCACCTGTGCACTCCTGTGTCCCTAGGTTTCTCCCTGTGCAAATTCTGCTCTTCTCATCTTCCATGGTTGATTGTTTTAAGGCGTGCATCTTCCTAGTGTAGTTGTTCAGCTCATAAGTCTTTCTATAGTTTGGCTGAAAATTAGCTATGGGAGTGAGTCCAATTTCAGGCCTGAAGGATGACTAGCAGCTATAATCTTGGAGGTTTCACTAGTCTCTATCTGAGTAATTCTGGTATTTTTTCTATGTTTGTTAAATTTTGTTCCACATTTTTCTCTCACTCTATGCAGGATATTCAATTCTGATCCTTTTCCAAGTGGTTGGCCATGGTAGCAGGGCATCATCTAGTTCTTCTGGTCTCAGGGTCATATAGAATGACATTCTCATGGTCCATTAGTCCTTTGGACTAATTGTTTCCATGAGTCTTTGATTTTCTTCACTCTTCTTTTCTCTGGACAAAGAGAGACCAATAATTGGATTTTAGATGGCCACTCACAAGCTTTTAAGACCCTAGTGCTACTTACCAAAGTAGGATGTAGAACAATGTTTATGTGTACTATATTGTGCCAATTGAACTTGATGTCCTCTGTGACCATTGTTCTGAGCACGCAGGCCTAGTCTCCCTCAATGTGCTTAGTTGTAGCCAAGAAGTAATCCTGACTTTGTCCCCTGTTAGCTTTATGCTGCATATGGACATTTTTATAGCATGTACAAATATGCATGTAGGTCATGGGTATATTCCTGTTTGCCTACCCATACCTGATCTTCTTGCCTGTCACCTATGTGTCCACCCATAGATAAGTGTTTGCTGTTACTGATAATGCAGTATTGTGTGTGCAATAGTATTTACCTTTATTGTCTGTACCTCTTGTGCACCTCTTTTTGTCTTCCTTTTACTTAGTGATATTGTGCTTATCACATGCATTTGTTATATTGCCTTTCTCTGCACCCAAATCAATACTACCTGTCTTTTAACCAGCAAGCAATTTTCCCTTCCTTTCCTCCAACCCTGGTAACCAACAAAGACACTTTCCTTCCCTGTGTAAACCTTTCCTTGACTTTTTATAATAACAGACTCATACAGTATTTGTCCTTCTGTGATTGACTTATTTCACTCGGCATAATATCCTCCAAATTCATCCATATTATGAGGTGATTCACAGATTCTTCATTACTGTTTAATGTTGGATAGTATTCCATTGTGCGTAAGTACCATAGTTTGGCTATCTATTCATCCATTCATGGGCACTTAGGTTGTTTCCATCTCTTTGCTATATTGTAACTAGTGCTGTGATGAGCATGGGTGTGCATATATCTATTCATATCCCAGATCTCATCTCTTTAGGATATATTCCTAGTAGTGGGTTGCTGGATCAAATGGTATTTCTATTTCCAACTTTTTAAGGAAGCGCCATATCATTTATCACAGTGGTTATACCATTTTATAGTCTCACCAGCAGTGCATGACTGTTTTAATCTCTTCACACCCTCACCAGCATCTTTTGTTTTCTGTCTTGTTGAACTTTACTGTTATTGCTGAGGTAAGATGATAGCTCGTTGTTTTGATTTGCATCTCTAATGGCTAATGATCACCAGCATTTCTTCATGTTTTGCTGGGTACTTGAATATCTTCTTTGGTGAGGTGTCTGTTCATATCCTGTGCCCGTTTTTGAATTGGATTGTTTGTCCTTTTGATGTTGAGGTGTTGACATTTTCTATACATTTTAGACATAAGTCCCTTGTCAGGTACATCATTGCCAAATATTTTTTCCCAGTCTTTAGGTTCTCTTTTTACTCTTTTGGAGAATTATTTCATGCATATAAAAATTTAATTTTTAGGAGGTACCAGTCATCTAGTTTATCTTTTGATGTTTGTGTATTTTGAGTTATGCTTGGAAGTCTATTTATGCCACAAATTAGGGCCCCTAAGTTTGTCCCTGTTTTATCTTTGATGAATTTTGTAGTTTTGGGTTTTACATTTAGGTCTTTGATCCATCTTGAATTAGTTTTTGTGTATGGTATGAGGTATGGATCTTGTTTCATTTTTCTGCAAATGGATATCCAGTTTTGCCAGCACTATTTGTTAAAGATACTGTTTTTTTTCCCCATTTAATGGGTTTCAGCCCTTCGTCTGAAAAGATCAGGAGTCCAAAGTCTGATGGCTGTATTTATGGATTCTCAATTCTGTTCAACTCGTCTGTGTGTCTGTCATTTTACCAATACCAGGCTATTTTGAATATTGTGGCTGCATTGTAGGTTTTGAGATCAGAGAGAGTGAGACCTCTTACTTTGTTTCTTTTCTTCAGTAGTGCTTTGGTTATCTGAGCTGTCTTTCCTTTCCATATAAAATCAGATTGTATTTTCCATGTCCTTAAAGAATTTTTATGGAATTTTGATCAAGATTGCATTGAAAGTATAGATTGCTTTGGGTAGTATTAACATTGTCATAATGTTCAGTCTTCCTATGCATGAGCATGGCATATTCTTCCATTTATGTACGTCTCTTACAGTTTCTTGTTGTAGTGTTTTGTAGTTTTCTTTCTGTAGGTCTTTTATGTCCCTGGTAAGATTTATTCTTAAGTATTCTATCTTTTTGGTAGCTATACACCAAAACCAAACTCACTGCCATTGAGTCAGTCCCAATTCATAGCGACCCCTCCTTGAGTTTCCAAGGCAGTATGTCTACAGAAGTAGATTGCCTAGTCTTCCTTCCAAGGAGTGTCTGGTGAGTTCGAACAGCCAGCCTTGTTAGCAGTCAAACACCATAGGTACTATGCCACCAGACTCTATAGTAAATGATATTATCTTCCTTATTTCCTTTTCAGAGATACCTTTATTGATATAGAGGAATCCAGCTGATTTTTGTATGTTGATCTTGTATCCTGCCACTTAGCTGATCTCTCAATCAGGTCCAGGAGTTTTCTTGCTGAGTCTTTTTGTTTTTCTTTGTATAGGATCATGTCATCTGCGAGTATAGTTTTACTACTTCTTTGCCAATTTGGGTGTCTTTTATTTCTCTGTCTTGCCTTTTTGCACTACCTAGGACTTCTGATACAATGTTGAGTAGAAGTGGTGATGGAGGGCATTCTTGTTTGTTTCCCACTCACAAGGGGAATCCTTTGAGTTTCTCTCCATTGCAAATAATGTTGGCTGTTAGTTTTGCTTTTGTGTCCTTAATTATGTTGAGAAATTTTCCTTCTATTCCTATTGTTGTTGTTGTTGTTGTTGTTAAGTGCCGTCGAGTCATTTCCGACTCATAGCGACCCCATGCACAGCAGAACGAAACACTGCCCGATCCCGCGCCAGCCCCACAATCCCTGCTATACTTG
>NW_006927120.1:6393-7351 GCF_000298275.1 Orycteropus afer afer | reverse complement strand
GTCAAGATGGGCTGAGTACCTAGACACCCCAGTGCAGTGTCACCTTGATGGAGTCATCAAGTACTTATACTTTCTTAGTGTCTCTGAGTTAATTGGATTGAAGTATATAAGCCAGAACACCAATTTACAGATTTACAATGAAGCATGAATTGTCAAATTATAATCAGAGGGGTGTCTGAAGAATGGGGAAAGTTAGCTGTATGGATCAACTAAATATTGGAATCATGCTGTTTAGCTTTATGAATCAGACTCGCCAAGGAAAAATACCTACCACACACACTGAGCACATAGTTGTCAGTATGCTCGCTCCTAGAACAGTTCCTAAATTAGCACTGTCACGGCTGCTTTTGACACTTATTTTTCAAATTTTAATTCTGCTGATTTTGTCTTCAAATTACTCACACTGTTTCTTTAGGCCTATTTAATGGCATACATTATCTCAGAACCATCTTTTGCTTGACCTGAGATTCATTATCTCTTTTTAAGGTGACTTTGCTCACATTTTATGTCATGGGATATGTGCTGATTTTATAGTTTATCTCATCTCTGAGATAAACAAAGGAGTTCTGGTGGCATAATGAGTAAGGCATTTTGCTGCTAACCAGAAGGTCAGTGGTTCAAACCCAATAGCTGCTCCATGGGAGGAAGATGAGACAATCTACTTTGATAACGATTTACAGCCTCGGAACCTCAATGATGGGACACCATGAGTTGGAATTAATTCGATGGCAGCGGGTTGTGTTTTTTATTGTGAGATAAATTATAAAATTTATGTATGTATATGTTATTGAAGGTTCTTTATTGTTTGTTCTCAAAGTACTATTTGAGGCAGTTCTGTGGAGAGTACAAGGTTGATTGACACAGTGGTTGCAACAATGGGCTTGTATATAGCAGATTGTGAGTCTGGCACAGGACCAGGCAATGTTTCTTTCTGTTGTACACAGGGTTTCTATGAGTC
>NW_006927120.1:3084-4208 GCF_000298275.1 Orycteropus afer afer | reverse complement strand
TGCTTCCCATTTCCTAGGTGATAGATTTCTCTCTTACATGAAGCTGTACCATCGGGTTGCATTAGTCACACTGCATTATGTTGCACTAAATCAAGTAACACAATGTGACTATTAATGTTGTGATGTGTAAGAACATGTCTCACTCGGGACTGGGGAAAATGTGATTTTTCTGAAAACAGCTGTCTCTGCATTTATTCAATAAAAATTTTCACCTTGAAAACTGTGTTGTTTGCCATCTAAGCATTTTCATTGGCAATTTGAAGTATATTTTAAAGCCTATTTTTCTCCAGTGTCATTCAATATTCATGGTTCCACTAAAACTTTCAATAAAGAAAGAAATTATGAAGAGGATTACTATGAGTGCCTACTATCTCAGTATTTAGATAAATGAAAAAGAATGTAATCAGAATGCCACAGAGCAGATCTTTCCAACAGATTGATCTAGTAATCAATAGTCTTTAGTATTGATCTTCTGCTTGGCTGTTGCACCCACAACACTCCCTTCACTGAAGTGATTCATAGAAATCAGAGGAGCGGGCTTTACAGGCACGTTACCCTCTGTCTCCAATGTCTCTCTTAGCAAACTCGCTGCATCTCTCCATTAAGCAGCTTTGTAGACATTGCTGCCAATATCAAGAGACTTGAGCAAAATAAAACATAGTGGCCCTTCAAGAAAATGTTGAATAATAATATAAAAAGATCCTTGATAAATATAGGAAATGAATCTATTTTTTTAAAGAGGGAGATATTTCTCCTAAATTTCTGTTAGGACAGATTCAATATTATTTCTTTTGTTGGCCTACTGAGGTAAAAACTCTAATTGTGTTCTTCAGGGCTTTTTAAATGTTTAGTCATTCCCAGTTCTATGAGTTTTCTTTTCTTTCTGTGGAGACATAACAATACTTTCTTCTATGATTGCTTGGACAATGTGCTCTTCATTGCTGTTAGACTACTTAACCTTGCATATTACAAAAAGGAAATTTCAGGTTCTTAAGTAAATATGAAAAGTAGAAATCAGAACCCCCTGAAAATACAAAACCAAACATTCTGCCTCAATTTTCACTTTTTTTCTCCTGCTATTTCTGTTGCTCCTCCCTCCTTTGATTTAACAATACATTTTTTTT
>NW_006927120.1:0-599 GCF_000298275.1 Orycteropus afer afer | reverse complement strand
GTATTCTTTGCCTTGAGCCAAGATCCATCTGACAACAGCTATGATATCCCTTGTTCCACGTCCTCTTTTGAATCCAGCTTGCACCTCTGGAAGTTATCTGTCAATATACTGCTGCAAACGTTTCTGAATTATCTTCAATAAGATCTCACTTGCTTGTGATATTAACGATATTGTTTTATAATTTCCACATTCTGTGGGATCACCTTTTTTTGGAGTGGGCACAAATATGGATCTCTTCTAGTCAGTTGGCCAGGTAGCTGTCTTCCAAATATCTTGGCATAACTGACTCCAGAAGTTGATAAAAATCTTCAATTTCCTCATATTTGGCTTTAGTGGTTGGTGCATGAATTTGAATAATAGTCGTATTAACAGGTCTTGCTTATAGGAGTATGGATATTATCCTGTCACTGACAGCATTGTACTTCAGGACAGATCTTGAAACATCCTTTGTGATGATGAATGCCACACCACTCCTCTTCAAACTGTCATCCCCGGCATAGTAGATCACATGGTTGTCTGATTCAAAATGGCCAGAACCAGTCCATTTCAGCTCACTGATGCCAAGGATATCAATCTTTATATGTTCCATTTCATTTTTG
>NW_006927119.1:6690-7222 GCF_000298275.1 Orycteropus afer afer | reverse complement strand
AATGGATAACCAAACTATGGTACATACACACGATGGAATACTGTTGTTGTTGTTATTAAATGTCAAGTTATATGTCAAGTCGGACCTGACTCATAGTGACCCCTCCTTGGGTTTCTGAGGTGGTATCACTATGCAAGAAGATTGCCCATTGTTCCTTCTGAGGAGTGGCTGGTGGGTTTGAACTGCCAGCCTTCTGGTTAGCAGTCAAGTGGGTTAGGCACTATGCTACTATGCAACACTAGAGACTAATATGGAATGTGCAAAACACCACATAACATGAATGAACTTGGAGGACATTATGCTGAGAGAAATAAGTCAATCACAGAAGGACAAATATAGTATTAGTTCATTATTGTAAAAAGTCAAGGAAAGGTTTATATATGGAAGGAAACTTTTTTGGTTACCAGGAGTGGGAAGGGAGGGGAGGGAACACTGAAAAAAAAAAAGAAAAAAAATGCACTGACCCATGTCACTTTAGTTTTGTATATTTCACTGTACATAAATTATATTTCAATAAAATGTATTTTTTTTT
>NW_006927119.1:0-5895 GCF_000298275.1 Orycteropus afer afer | reverse complement strand
GTATCACTGTGGAAGTAGAATGCCCAACCTTCCTTCTGAGGAGTGACTGGTGAGTTTGAACTGCCAGCCTTCTGGTTAGCAGTCAAATGCCTTAGGCACTATGCTACAAGAGCTCCTAGGAAGCCTAAAATTGGCCACCATAAGAACACTTATTCCATAAAAATTGACAAATGCTACAAATAGTGTTTTTTTCCCCTGCCCCTTATCTGAGCGTTGGTTGTTAAATATTTATTAGAACACTACTAGTTTTATATCTGCTTGTGTTTTACTTACCTGCGCCTTCTATTTGGAGTAATTTTACTTTATTATAATGTAAATTACCAGATACATGATTCTCAGAATTATGCTTCATCTTTCTACCAAAGACCCTTGGAAAAATAATGGAACCTAAGGGTTTTCTTAGGTTAAAAGAAAAGCAAAATGATATTTCCCAGATGACACACTGTGCTCTGTGACAGTGTGAGTGACACTATGCAATTTGGAGCAAGTCTCTGAGGTTCTCTGGAATATTCAGCAGAGATAAAATATCACTTCTATCTTCCACCCAAGAAAGTTGTGAGGATTCACAAAGATAAATGAACAACTGGCTAGAGGGTAGTGGTGCTGATTTCCAGACCCCACCCACGAAGCCTGACTGAGTTTTTATACTTTACATGGAGTGAGACTACGATGCAATATGGATCATTTAATATGTAGACTGAATCTTCTACCTCTGACTCAGCATTGTCTCCTTCAGCAATATTCTTTTGGTGGACAGACATTTATTTAAGTGATGTTGTTGTTGCCCAAAATATGTTTGGACATATTTTTGGAACTGAGAAGGAAATTAATCTAATTATTTTAGGGTCACAGCTCATCTTGTACTCAGAATGGTGTTACTTAATGAGATAATGCTTTTATTAACCAGAGTTGGCTTCAAATGACTTGGGGCAGTTTCTAGAAGTTAAAAATACCCTCAAAAAATAGAAATTTGCCGTCACCAACTATAGTTAAATAATAGAAGGGGTGCAGACACTCTCTGGCATTGTTTTAGTGATTGTTTAAGGGTATGTAAATTTAGATAGTCTCTTTGGAGGACAATTTGGAAATACTTATCAATTATAGATGAACTTACCCTTTGACTCAGCAATTATACTTCTTGGAATTTATCCCATGGATACATTCAGAAAAGTACAAAAAGAATCTTGTATCGGACACTTACTGCAACAAGAAAAGATAAGAAAAACATAAATATCCAACAATAGGAGACAGACTAAGTAATTATTGAGCATCCATAAATCAGAACACTGTTCAGTCATGAGAAAGAGTGAGGCAGAGCTACATGTATAGATAAGGAAAAATCTCCAAAATATCAAGTGAAAAAGCTTGGTACCGAAGAGTACTACAATTTTTGTTGAAAAAGGATATAACTACTACTGACAGTGTTAATTAGATTATGTCATATGACCCTGTAAAACAGCATAGACCTGCCCCATATGGTTTCCAAGGCTCTAAATGTCTATGGAAGCAGACTACCATATCTTTTTCCTATGGTGTAGATGGTGGGTTCAAATTGATGACCTTTTGGGTAGCAGCTAAGCTCTTTAACACTGTGCCACCACAGCTCCTCAAAAAAAAAAAAAAAAAAAAGATATAGATACGTATTGAATTAGCAGCTTATAACATTTGTGTCTATCTTATGACATATATGTGTATATTATATATATGGAGCTCTGGTGGCACAGTGACTGAGGCATTTGACTGCTAGCCAGAAGGTCAGAAGTTCAAATCCACCAGCTGCTCCTTGGGAGGAAAATGAGGCAATCTACTTCTATAAAGATTTACCACCTTGGAAACCCAATGGGGGTTACTTAGAACTCCTCATATACTCCTCATATACATATACTACAAGTATATATATACATATAGTCCAGGTGTATGTATACATACATGCACACACACACACACATATAGTCCAGGTGTGTGTATATATATACACACACATATAGTCCAGAAGTGTATATATATATATATATATACAGTATAGATACACACACACATATATCTATAATATCTCTGGAAGGATCTAAAGTAAACCAAGGGAAAAGGCTCAGAAGAAGATAATTTTTCATCTTGTAGTATTTAAATTTTTAAACATGTGCTTTCATAAAACAAAGAAAAATGTTTCTTTTTCATCGGACAGAAGATGACACTCAGGCAATCCCTAAAAGTTTTAAACAGTGGCAGTACCAGTGTAATAAGTGTGTTGTGAATCAAGAATTGACACTTGGAGGGGACCCAAGTTGTGTAAGTTGCTTGGATGTATATGTTCAGACATGTTTGTTAAAGAAATGCTTCACTGCTTTTAGATTGCACATTGGGAGGAAGTTGCTAAATAAAAAAACCTGTAATCCTTGGATTTTGAAGACTTCACAAGGCCATTCCACAGGTTTATTTGCCTAGAAGGGTGTCTGAGACTCAGAGTTCTCAGTTGCACATAACGGAAACCAGCAAGCAGGAAAGGAAACTAGAAAAACTTACTGAAGATTCACAGAATTCTGGAAAGAATGGAGAACCAGGTTCAGCCTTATGTAGCTGTTCTGGTTACATAGTGCCACTCTGACAACAATATATCACAAATGGGATGACTTGAATAAACAGGAGTTTATGCTTACAATTTGGAGGCTTTAAGAACAAGTTCAAAGTGCCAGGCTCTAGGGGCTGGGTGAAAGCCCCTCGACCTTGGGCTTCAGTTCTGCCTCTTGCTCTTGGCCCACTGAAGCTAGAGATACCTCTTCACTCAGGCAGCTACTGACTGCTGAGGCTAACAAACCCAAGGTTGACAAATAAAACGGCAAAGTCCCGATGTTACCAAACCATACAACAGGCCATTAATTCAAGTCCGTTGAAAGTCCCAAGGTCGGGAGAGCATGGCAGGGTGCTGAACAATGACATGGCTACATGCAGGGTCCAAGTATGCCAAAAGCTAGAGACCATTCCCAAAGCTGCTTCTTATATATGGGAAGCAGATCACATCTCTAAAGCAGCTATTCAGCTGCTTCAATAGATTCTATCATGGAGTTAATTGCTAATCTCACCATGGGGAATAACTACATTCAGCTGTGCAGCCACTCAACCAGGCCCAGCCAAGATGACACACAAACTTAACCACCACAGTAGCTAGGATAATGTCCCAATCACTGTAAAATGAAGACATCACTACTGTCATTGCTAACTTCAAGATGTTACATTTGGGACCACTGACACGTCCACACTGGACACTCGGTGAAGCTGCTGGCACACATCACTTTGCTTCAATCCTATTGGCCATAACTTAGTCACATGGCCAATAGGGAGGCTGGGAAACGTATTGCTTATGTTGCATAGCCAGGTGCCTAGTTAAAACGTGGATGTTCTGCTACAATGGATGGAGAGAATGGCTGCTGTGCAACAATAAACAGTATTTCCCACAGAAAATGACTCTAGGCTGAACTCAAATATGAGTTGGCAAAAAGGGAAGGAAGAGTCATTTCCATTTGTATCTTGATGGGAAGCAATTAGACTTGGGTCAGCTTGGATCTAAGTTCCTAAGAATTGTTTTTTTTTTTGTTGAAAATTTACAAAGCCATTGGAAAGTAATAAAATCATTATTATTTATATATTTTCATTGCTGATTTTTTTTTTTTTTTTTGCTAAATTATTGAATATGGATCCACACATAGGAGTCTATGAGTTGCTGGCAGTTGAAATAAGGGAAGCACTATTGTAGTTCAGTCCTGCTGGGATGAGTATTTTTAGATCTGAGAGTTGATTAGGCTAGAATTTTACCAGATTTGAGCAAAGGAGTTTTATTTATTTATTTTGTGTGAGTATTGACACCCATCAGAGAGTGATGGGGTAGGAATGGAACAGAGAGACTCCACTTGTGTAACTCGGAAGGTTACCTTCCTTTATAAACAGGGAATATTGTCTATCCTCTGGAATATAATAGGTAGGTGAAGGTCTGGTTCGTGGGAAACTTAAAGCAGTTATGTGCATGGATTTTCTCTTTAGAGCATTTGCATTCTCTCTCTTTTTTTTTCCCCTTGAAAAGAATGACTGCTGAATAATCTCTAGGTTGTCCAATAATTTAATAACATTTTTATTGTTTGCGAGGTTTTTTTTTTTTTTAATATGTGAAACCTGTGTAAGTTGATAAATGGGGAGTGGTGAATACAAGAGAATATTGGAACCCCAATAGAGACTCTAGTCTTTTTGATGCTGAAGAATTTAGTTGCAGAAGCAGCCTCTACCTTGCAAATAGAACTGAATATAACAAGGACAACACTGGAAGATGCCATTAAATTAGATAGTTCACCTCAAGAAGGAATTAAAAATAAAGGTTGTAACATATCTTAATTTCAGTGGCACTCCTATTTTGATCTGTTTCAATAAGCTATAAAGCATTTATAAACATCTAAAAGAAGAGATCACTTCCTATAAGAAAAAAACGTAAGAAATCAAGCTAATACTTTTTAAAAAACTTTTTATTGTGATTTGAGTGAAAGTTTACAGAAAATATTTATTTTCCATTCAATAGTTCATGCATGTTTTGTTTTGTGACATTGGTTGCAATCCCCACAATGTAATAGCTCTCTTTCCACTTCCTCCCAGTCGTTACCTTTTCCCGGTGTCCTTTCCTACACATTCCTGCCTTCTGAGCTTTCCTGCTGTGCAAATGCTGCCCTTCTGATCACTGTTCTAAGGAATACACCACCTGGTGTAATTGTTCACTTCATAGGCTGTCTATTGTTTGGCTGAAAGTAAAGCCATGGGAATGAGTTCAATTCAAGGCCTGAATGGTGACTGGCAGCCATAGTCTCCGGGGTTTCACCAGTCCCTCTTAAACCAGTCAGCCTGATTTTTTTTTTTTTTTTAATGATTTTGAGTTTTGTTCCACATTTTTCTCTCACTCTATATCAGATCTCCAATTTTGATTGCTTTCAGAATGATTGGCAGTGGTAGCTGGGTACCCTCTAGTTCTTCTGGTCCCAGGGTCATGTAGGCTGAGGTTCCCATGGTCCACTGGTCTCTTGGACTAAATGTTTCCACACATTTTTTATTTTCTTCACTCTTCTTTGCTTCGGATGAGGAGAGACCAAGTTACACCTTACATAGCCATTCACAAACTTTTAAGACCCTAGCCACTACTTACCAAAGTAGGATGAACAATGTTTTTGTGTACTATGTTGTGCCAGTTGAGCTTGATGTCCCCCACAAGCCAATACTTTTAATACTTTAAAGTGCTAGACCTTTAAGAAAAGCTCTCCAAGAATTTACAGTAAGGACTGGACTGTAAATTATATTCTTTAGCTTGCAGAAATACATTAAATAGGTTATAAAAGCATGGTGAGTACTTGGAAAAGTTGCCTTTGATAATTTCTACTGGCATCTGAAATTTGAAAGAGTTCATGCCCTATTTTAAAGGTTCATGTCCCAAAGAGTCTTATTTTACTCATTTTTTTTTTTTTTTTTTAAAGCACCAAACGCACTGCCACCAAGTCAGATCTGACTTATAGCAACCCCTCCTTGGGCTTCATAAGTGGTATCACTAAGAAGTAATTGCCCAATATTCCTTCCGAGGAATGGCAGGCAGGTTTGAACCGCTAGCCTTCCGGTTCGCAGTCAAATGCCTTAGGCACTATGCTATCAGAGCCCCCATTTTACTCATGCTTGTTTTATTTCTTATTTTTTTCCCATGGAACTCAGAAAAATGCTGTTTTTCAATAGTTATTGTTCAGGAATAGTCTAACCACTGGGTTTTCTTTTTGTGTCAGTTATCTCGTGTAGCTGAAAGCAGAGGATACCAGAAAGATGTTTACCTGTGTTTTATTGATTATGCAAAGGCATTTGAGTATCTGGATCATAACAAATTAT
>NW_006927118.1:6611-7567 GCF_000298275.1 Orycteropus afer afer | reverse complement strand
GTAGTGATACTGCCTCAGAAACCCAAGGAGGGGTCGCTATGAGACGGATTTGACTCGTCAGCACATAACAACAACAACAGTAGGTCCTGACTCATGGCGACAATGACAGAATGAGACACTGCCCAGTCCTGCGCCATGTTGGTGAATGCTGGCGCGTTTGAGCCTGTTACTGGGGCTGTTGCGTCAGTCCGCTGTGTAGAGGGTTCCTGTTGTTTTCCCTGACCTGGTAACCTGTTAACCAACCAGTATGTCCCTCTCATAGTGCCCATAAAAGCTCTTTAGGAAGACAAGGAAAAAGAAGGTGTGGACGCAATCCATGGATCTACAGATAAGTGGTAACACAGGAGGCAGGCACCGGGCATCACTCAATGAGTAGACTTAGCATTGGCACGAATTATTTTCTTTTCCAGCTACGGGTGTCTTCTCAGATGCAAGGCTCTGGGAGACCAACAGGGTTCCCAGCAGTGGCCTGCACTAACACCTGGCTGGACAGTGTCCTGAAGCACTTAAGACAGACACTCAGTGTGCTTCTGTCCTTGGGGAAGAAAAAGTAGGATGCTTGCTACAGCATCCTCAAAACCCATCCAGAAACCTTCGACCTCTCCCTAGCAGCAGTGAATCCACAGTTGGCTTTTCTGCCCTGTTGGCGCTAAGCAAGGAGCCATAGTGGCACATTGGTTAAACACTTGGATGCTAACCAAAAGGTCAGTGGTTCAAACTCACCAGCCACTCTGTAGGAGATAGACATGGAAGGTGGCTCTTGTAAAGAGTGACAGCCTTGGAAACCCTGTGGGGCAGTTCCACTCTGTCCTCTAGGGGCACTGTGAGTAAGGATCGACTCCATGGCAGTGGGTGTGGTTTGGGCTTTGGTTCTGTGAAGATTGACAGCCTTGGAGACCCTGTGGTGCAGTTCCACTCTGTCCTCTAGGGGCGCTGTGAGTCAGAATCGACTCCAT
>NW_006927118.1:4359-4956 GCF_000298275.1 Orycteropus afer afer | reverse complement strand
AAACCACACCCACTGCTGTGGAGTCGATTCTGACTCACAGCGCCCCTAGAGGACAGAGTGGAACTGCCCCATAGAGTTTCCAAGGCTGTCATCTTTACGGAAGCTGATTGCCATATCGTTCTGCCTCAGAGAAGCTAGTGGGTTCAAACTGCTGACCTTTGAGTCCACAGCTGAGAGCTTCATCACCAGAGTCCCCGGTGGTGCAAACAGTTAAACACTCAGCTCCTCACTGAAAGGTTAATGGTTCGAGTCCACCCAGAGGGGCCTCAGTAGAAAGACCTGGCAATTTCCTTCTTAAAAAAAAAATTCAGCCATTGAACATTGGAACATAGCTCTACTCCAAGGCACATGGTATCTGTCACCACAAGTCAAAATCAACTTGATGGCAACTGGTTTCTAGACCTGTAATGACACAACCGCTACATCATGGCCTCCATCCTCCTGTCAAGAGTGGACTTGGCCGATAGGCATATGTTGTTGTTGTTATGTGCCGTCGAGTCGGCCCCGACTCATAGCAACCCCTCCTTGGGTTTCTGAGGCGGTATCACTATGGAAGTAGATTGCCCAACCTTCCTTCCGAGGAGTGGCTGGTGGGTT
>NW_006927118.1:0-857 GCF_000298275.1 Orycteropus afer afer | reverse complement strand
GGAAAGTGAATTTGCTCTGTAAATTTTCACCCAAATCACAATAAAAAAAATAAAAAATAAAAAAAAGAGGAGCAAAAGAGATGTCCCCAGGCACAGCTATTGTAAACTTTCCTATATATTAAGAGAAAACCCTCCCAGAGGCAATAATAGGACCACAAAACACAAAACGCTATGAAATTATAACATCCACATTTTTATTAAAAAAAAAAAAATTACATTGGTCCTACTGACCACGGTGTCTTAAATTTCCAATTACCCGCTAATTGTGAAATCTTAGATGAGGACATGGAATATGGGGAGATAAATGAACTTAACAATGAGATTTTTTTTTAGGCCAAACCTTTGAAATAATCCAGTGTCTTTAGTTCTCATTCATAAAAGGAAGAAGCCGGGCCAAATGGAAAATTCCAGAATGGGTTCAGACTCACGAGACATCGAAGTCCCCGGAGGCTGTGACGTGAACATCTGACAGTTATCAAAGGACTGGTTTATAGCTCACAGGCTGCTAATATTTGGCTGGGGATAATTAAACCACCATCGGTTTTCTCCAGCAGAGAGGTGACACATTTTCTCCCATCAAGGAAGGCGCGTCTCCAGGTTCTGCTCAAGTAATGACCGTAACAGACGTCAAGAGTTTCGCTTTAAGGTGTGACTTGACTTAGAGAAGCCATTTGGGACCAACGTTTCACCTGCTTGGCTCCAGCTGCTAACACTGGAGTCTAGTTGGACGGAAGTATCCTTCCCCGGCCTCAAGTATATCCGAGAGTTCTGTAGGCACAGCTTTGCGCTCTTGGAAAAGTCTAGACCAATTTCAAGTGGAAGTGGCTACAGCAGTCATTTTGCTTTTTTTTTTTTTT
>NW_006927117.1:0-7438 GCF_000298275.1 Orycteropus afer afer | reverse complement strand
CTGGACTATATGAAGAAAAACATGGCATCAGGATTAGAGGAAGAATCATTAACAACCTGAGATACGCTGATGATACAACTTTGCTTGCTGAAAGTGAGGATGACGTGAGGCACTTTCTGATGAAGATTGAGGAACACAGTCTGCAGTATAGATTATATCTCAATATAAAGAAGACAAAAATCCTCACAACTAGACCAATAAGCAGCATCACGATAAATGGAGAAAAAGGTTGAGGTTGTCAAAGAATTCACATTGCTTGGTTCTACAATCAAGGCTAATGGAAGCAGCAGTCAGGACATTAGATGATGTGTAGCATGGACAGGTCATCTGCAAAGGAACTTTTTCAAGTGCTGAGGAGCAAAGATGTCTCCTTGAGGACTAAGGTGCGCCTGACACAGGCCATGATATTTCCAGTGGTCTTGTATGCATGTGAGAGCTTGACAATGAATAAGGAGAATTGAAGAAGAGTTGATGCTTTTGAGTTTTGGTGCTAGTGAAGAATGCTGAAGGTATCATGGACTGCCAAAAGAACTAACAGATCTGTCCTGGAGGAAGTGCGGCCGAGATGCTCCTTGGAAGCGAGGATGGCCATACTTCATCTCACCTACTTTGGTCATGTTGTCAGAGGGGACCATTCGCTGGAAAAGGATGTCATGCTTGGCAAGGTGGAGGGTCAACAAAGGAGGGGAAAGCCCTCAACAAGATGGATTGACACAGTGGCTGTGACAATGGGCTCAAGTATAGCAAGGATCGTGGAGCTGGTGCGGGATCAGGCAGTGTTTCGTTCTGCTGTGCATGGGGTCGCTATGAGTTGGAAATGACTCGATGGCACCTAACAACAACAACAACAACAACATCTCTATGGAAGTAGATGTCCCAGTCTTCCTTCTAAGGAGTGGCTGGAGGGTTTGAACCACCAGCCTTGTGATTAGCAGTCAAATGCCTTAGGCATTACACCACCAGAGATAACCTCTGTCAAATCTATATCTGTTCATGACTGTAGTCCCATTTGCCTTCCCACCCCTTTTCATAATGAATGTCTATGTGTCCACTCATAGATTATTGTTATTACTGTTATTGCAGGATTTTATAGGTAACATTATTCACCATTGTTGCCTTTATCTCTTATGCTCCTCCCTGTGCCTTCTACTGCCTTGAGAATTTTATGCTAACCTTGCCCTTGTTTATTGCCTTTCCCTTGCCTTACCCAAATTTATATGTGTCTGTCCTCCAGTGTTTTATAAACTTATTTTGAAATCTTTATATATTTGTAGGAAGTTGCAAAGATGATACAGATAGGTTCCATGTACTTTTCACTCACATTTCCCCAATAATTTCATCTTACACATGTTGTTGTTGTTACGTGTTATGTAGTCAGTTTTGACTCATAGCGACACTATGTACAACAGAAAAAAAAAGTTACTGAGCCCATTGTTGCAGCTACTGTGTCAATCCATTAGTTGAGGATCATCCTCTCTTTTCACTGACTTTCTACCAAGCATTATATCCTTTTTCAGGGATTAGTCCCTCTTGATAATATGTACAAAGTAAGCTAGATAAAATCTCACCATCCTCAATTCTAAGGAACATTCTGGCTGTACATCTTCCAAGATATTATAAATAGTTTTGCACAATATCAAAGCTGGGACTTTGACATTGGCACAATGTGTGTATATAGTTTTATGTGTTTTTATAAGCACTGTTATGGAAAGAATTGTGTTTTCCCAAAATATGTGTTAGACTCCTAACCCCTGTATCTGTGGATGTAATTCTACTTGGAAATAGAATTTTCTTTCTTGTGTTAATGAGACCATATCAGTGTAGTGTGTATCCTAAACCTAATCACTTCTGAGCTCTGGTAGCATAGTGGCTAAAGCACTTGACTGCTAACCAGAAGGCTGGCGGTTCAAACCCACCAGCCACTCCTCGGAAGGAAGGTTGGGCAATCCTACTTCCGTAGTGATACTGCCTCGGAAACCCAAGGAGGGGTTGCTATGAGTCGGGGCCGACTCGATGGCACATAACAACAACAACAACAACAATCACTTCTGAGTTATAAAAACAGCAGATTAGACACAGAAGTAAGCACAAAGAAGAGAAGAAAGGTGTCACCTGAAATAAATAAGGAACTGAAGAACACTGGGACTACAGAAGCTGAGACAAGATCTTCCTGCAGAATCAAAAGAGAGAATGTTCCTTTATAGCTGGTAACTAAATTCAGACTTCTAACCTCCTAAACTGTGAGAAAATTAATTGTTCTGCTTTAAAGCTACCCAGTTGAGGTGTTTCTGTTATAGCAATATTAAGAAACTAAGACACATGTATAGATTCATTTGACCACCACCATCATCATCAACAGGGAGCTCTGGCGGCATAGTGCCTAAGGCATTGGACTTAACCAGGGAGCTGGAGGTTCATATACACTAGTCTCTCCTTGGAAGGAAGGTGGGGCAATCTACAGCTGTAGTGACACTGCCTCGGAAACCCAAGGAGGGGTCGCTATAAGTTGGGTCTGACTCAATGGCAATGAGTTTGATTTTAGTTTTTGATATCAACATCAACTACTCCATCATTAAAAAAAAAAAAAACTCCCTCCTTCTACACCTTTATAGTCAAAGTGGCTCCCCAACATCACTGACAACCAATAATCTCTTTCCATTTATGTAATTTTGTCATTTTGAAGATGTTCAATAACTGAAATCATACAGTGCTTGACCTTTTGACATTGGCTTCTTTTCATTCAGCATAATTCTCTTGAGATCCATCAGAATTGTTCCATGTATCAGTAAGCCAAACTCACTGCTATGGAGCAACCTGAAAGGACAGAGTTGAACTGCCCCATGATGTTTCCAAGGCTGTACATCTTTATGGAAGCAGAGGGCTTCATCTGTCTCCCATGGAGTGGCTGGGTTAAAACCATCAACCTTTTGGTTAGCAGCCAAATGCTTTAACCACTGTATCACTAGAGCACCTTCAAGTATCAGTAGTTCTGTTTCATTGCTAAGTAGTATTTCATGGTGTAAATGGTATAGATGTATCAGTTTATTTAACCACTCACTCACTGAGGGACCTTTTCATCATTTCCAGTTTGGGGCTATTATATATGAAGATGCTATTATCTGTTGTGTATGGATTTTTGTGCTTTTTTCTTGTTTGTAATTGTACCATTGATATAAATTTTATTGATTGTATTTTCAATGCATCACTTCATTTGCTGGTTCCATTATTTTTTTAGGTGAACTTTATTTTTAAAAATCTATATTCTACGCAACAAAATTTCCATGATATTTTAGAAAACATTGTAGGGGCATAAAGAGAAAAGGCATTAATTGCTTCTAGGAAATGAAGGCAGATTTACCATGAAGCTAATGAAGGTTACATTTCAGGCCTCACAAAACCTGTATTCATATCTAGAAATTTACTTAGAAAAAGTTTGATGTCACACTATGTGCTGATTATTTTTAATAGTCTTGTGATAAATCTTTTGTTGGGTTTAGATTGAGTCATATAGGTCATGCATGGACAGATAACAATTCTTTTTAAGTTTCTAAAATAGCACATGAAGTAGGATATTTGATTAGTAATTAGATTATTTGGAATAAAGATTTCTACAATTTTGATAAGAATATATATTTCGTTAGTTGTAATAAGTAACTATATATTGATAACACAAATGTTTTATAATGTTTACTTTTTAAAACCATGAATGAACATTCTATCTGCAACTATTGTTGGTACAAAAAAAAAGAAAAAAAAAACCTCACTGTCATTGAGTCAGTTCCAACTCATAGCGACACCACCTTGGTTTTCTGAGGTGGTATTTGTACAGAAGTAGATTACTCAGTCTTCCTTCTGAGTAGGGGCTGGTGGATTAGCAGTCAGATGCCTTAGGTACTATGCCATCAGAGGAAAGGACAATGTGTCCAGTGGAACAAATAATTTGCATTGCTTTACATTCAACGTTCTCTACATTATCATTGCCTACTACTTCTGTAGTGATACTGCCTCGGAAACCCAAGGTGGGGCCTCTGTGAGTCAGATCCGACTTCAGGCAAGGTGTTGTTGCCTTGCTTTGCCTCATGGAGGAGGAATGCTTCTGCTCAGTAGTGTTTCAAGGTATGGATGTACCACAGTTTATTGAGCCACTCATCCATGGAGAGACATTTTAGTTGTTTCCAGTTTGGGGCTATTATAGATAAAGACGCTATTAACTATTGTCTATATGTTTTTGTGTGGATATAAATGTTATTTTTTCTAGGATAATTGTCAAAAGTATAATTGCTGGTCACATGGTGGTGTATGTTTACTTTCTAAAGAAAGTGTCAACTGTTTTCCAGAATGGCTGTACCATCTCCATTCCCATGAGCAATGACTGAGAGATCCAGTTTTTTGCATCTTTTAAAACATTTAGTATTCACACTAATTTTAATTTAACTGTCTAAGTAGCTGTGTAGTGACATCTCATTGTAGTCTTATTTTATCTCATTGTGGTATAATTTGGGGAAAAAAAAGGGGGGTGTAAATTGCCTCTCATAAACCAGCATAAATTTGTTTAAGAATAAAATAAAATTCTATGTCCCTTAATTTAGGATAGTTTCTAATAAATGCTGAATTAAAGAGAATGTGCATTCTATAGTGTTAGATATGTTGTTGTTGTTGTTATGTGCCTTCGAGTCAGACCTGACACATAGCGACCCCTCCTTGGGTTTCTGAGGCAGTATCACTACGGAAGTAGATTGCCCAAACTTCCTTCCGAAGAGTGGCTGGTGTTAGATATAGTGTTCTCTAAATAATAATTGCATCAAATTGTTTGAGAGTGTTGATAAAGTCTCCTATATTCTCACTGACTTTTGTGTTTACATCCATCAATTATTGAGAGAACAGTATTAAAATAGCCAACTATGCTTGTATGTGTCTACTACTGTTTTAGTTCTACTAATTTTTTCTCCTGTTTCGAAACTATGTTATTAGGTACCTTCACACTTAGGATTGGTATGTCTTCTTGATGAATTTTATCATAATAAAATGACCCTTTTTATCTTTGGTAATACTTCTCTCAAAGTCAGAGTTGTCTGATAATATATTAATTCAGTTTTCTTAGCTTAACCACCTAAAGAACAAACCTGTTGCCAACAAGTTGACTCTGACTCACAGTGACCCTATAGGATAGAGAAGATCTACTCCATAGGGTTTCCAAGGTCATATCCTTATGAAGCAGATTGCCACATCTTTCTTCTGCAGAGTGCCTGGTTGTTTTGAATTGTCAACATTTTCATTAACTGCCAAGTGCTTAGCCACTGTGCCACCAGGGCTCCTTCTAGGACTTACAGACCTCTTTAAAAATCTAAGCACATTTACTGTCAGTAAGCCAGAAGAGATTTATTTTCCAGTTCTTCCAAGAATGATGATATTGGTGTACAGAAAAGGCTGATAGCAGAGCCCTTGAAAAAGCACACAATAACAGTAGCCTTTGTAAAACAGTGGGAGTTTGCTCACTTGTCTCTTTGAAGTGCAATTCTGTCTTATTAACAACAAGAATTTTTACCCAGGATGGGTGATCAGTTCAGAGTAACAAGTGATTGAGCTTTACTTACTGTGCAACAGCTTTACTATTGATATTCTAAAGCAGTGATTTTCAAACTTGGGGTAGACGACAACTTTCAAGAAGGTGCATAGACACGCATAGCTTAAGATAATCAATTATCATATCTTCAAGCTTCAAGTCTAACCTTGACTAAAATCCACCTGCCCGAGAATGCCTCTACAGTCCACCAAAAATCTCTTTCTCTATTGCCCCTTTCAAAAATCACCATTCTTCCACTTTACATAAGAAAAAGAATACTTCCACTCATTGAGAATGAGTCTTATTACGGAACTCTACTTTGGGTCCAAACCCTCCCATCCCCCAGGGCATTAACGATTAAGATCATTTGAGAATGTATTACTCTGATGGAGAGACTTCAGAGCAAAGCAGAGAGTTACAAAATCCACTGAATGGAGGCTAAACTAAAACCTCAAAATAAGGCATAGTGCCTACCTTCCTGCCTGTCTATCTTCCTTTTTTACTTTCTTACTTCTTTCCTACTTACTTTCATTATCTTGGGATTATAATTCAAATATGAGATAGTTGTTACATTACTATGTTAACACCTTTATTTTATTTAAGAATAGTAGCACATTTTTTCTCACAGGAAGTATTTTTAGCTGATTGGTGAGACAAGGTGGACTAGTTCAACTGATTAGGATGTTGTTGTTAGCTGTCATTGAGTTGCCCCCAACTGATGACAACTCCAGGCACCATGGAACAAAAAGCTGCCTGATCCTGCACCATCCTCATGATTGCTAGAAATTTCTTGATAGTGTGTCTTAGTCTAGAAACTCTGCTGAAACCTATTCAGCATCTTAACAACACACGAGCCTCCTGTGACAGATGTAGTTAATTTCTACAAATTTAATGAACTAAATGTACAACTTAATATCCTATAAAATTATATTAAAAGTTTTTTATAACATATTGTTGTTGTTATGTGCTATTGAGTCAAAGTCGACTCATAGTGAACCCTCCTTGGGTTTCTGAGGCAGTATCATTACAGAAGTAGATTTCCCAACCTTCCTTCTGAGGAGTGGCTGGTCAGTTTGAAATGCCAGCCTTCTGGTTAGCAGTCAAGTACCTTAGACACTATGCTCCCATATGTACTAGAAAATACACATTTTATAATTGTATAAATTCATGATTGAAATGTTAAATGTCAAAAACTGTACAAGTAGTACAAAATACTCTAACATACATACTCTTTCAGAAATAATAAGTGGAATACAAAAGCATTGGAAGACTGTTGCTTTAAAGGATGAAATCTAAAGGCCTACCTTTCACAAGTTCATTTTTTCTGACTCTCTCTCTCTCTTTTTGACTCTGTGTCTCTCACCCCTTATGTCCCTTTGATCCTTTGATTGAAAACAGTTTTATTTATTTTATTTATTTTTTATTTATTTATTGTGATTTGGGTGAAGATTTACAGAGCAAATTCACTTTCCATACAGCAGTTCATGTATACTTTGTCTCATGTCATTGACCACAGTTTACCACAATGCAACAGCTCCCTTCCAACTTCCTCCCCATAGTACCACTTCCCAGTGTCTATCCCTCCATACTCTCCTGCCCCCTGAGCTGTCTCCCTGTGCATAAGCAGTCCTTCCTTCTCCCATGACTGTTCTCTCTAGGGAGTGTGTCTACTTGAGGTACATGTTTAACTCACATGTCTATACTTTGTTTGCCTGGAAACCACAGGTGTGGGTTCAATTCCAGACCTGAAGGGCAGCTAGGGGCCAAAGTCTCAGTGGTTCCACCAGGCTTCATTGGACTAGCAAACCTGGTCCCAACCATCTTTTTTTTTTTTTCTCTCCAAATGATTTTGAGTTTTGTTCCACATTGTTCTCC
>NW_006927116.1:6322-7307 GCF_000298275.1 Orycteropus afer afer | reverse complement strand
ACCCTACCAAGCATGACATCCTTCTCCAGGGAATGGTCCCTTCTTACAACATGACCAAAATAGGTGAGACGAAGTCTGGCCATTCTTTCTTCCAAGGAGCATTCTGGCTGCACTTCCTCCAGGACAGATCTGTTAGTTCTTGTATGTAATATTAATGATATTGTTCAATAATTTCCACATTCTATGGGATCACCTTTTTTTGGAATGGGTACAAATATGGATCTCTTCCAGTCAGTTGACCAGGTAGCTGTCTTCCAAATTTCTTGGCATAGACATATGAGTGTCTCCAGTGTGGCATCCATTTGTTGAAACATCTCAGTGGGTATTCTGTCCATTCCTGGAGCCTTGTTTTTCGCCACTTCCTTCAGTGCAGCTTGGACTTCTTCCTGCAATACCAAAGTTCTTGTTCATATACTACCTCCTGAAATGGTTGAATGTTGACCAATTATTTTTGGTGCAGTAATTCTGTGTTACTTCCGTCTTCTTTTGATGTATCCTGTGTTGTTCAAATTTTTGCCCGTGGAATCCTTCAGTATTGCAACTCAAGGCTTGACTTTTTTTTCCAGTTCTTGAGAAATGTCATGTGTGTTCTTCCCTTTTGGTTTTCTATCTCCAGGTCTTTGCACATTTCATTATAATACTTCAGTTTGTCTTCTCGAGCTGCTCTTTGAAATCTTCTGTTCAGCCCCTCTACTTCACCATTTCTTCCATTCAGGAGCAAGTTTCAGAGTCTCTTCTGACATGCATTTTGGTCTTTTCTTTGTTTCTTGTCTTTTAATGACCTTTTAGTTTCTTCATGTATGATGCCTTTCATGTCATCCCACAGCTCATCTGGTCTTTTCAGTCATTAGTGTTCAATGTTTGAACTCTATTCTTTTTTTAAATTTTATTTTGATTTGGGTGAAGATTTACAGAGTAAATTCACTTTTCATACAAAAGTTCACATATACTTTGTCTCATGTCATTGACCAAAATTTACAATGCA
>NW_006927116.1:4283-5832 GCF_000298275.1 Orycteropus afer afer | reverse complement strand
TGACCAATGATTATCTGTTCTGCAGTCAGCCCCTGGCCTTGTTCTGACTGATGATATTGAGCTTCTCTATTGTCTCTTTCCACAGATGTAGTGAATTGGATTATTGTGTATTCCAGCTGGTGAGGTCCATGTGTATAGTCACCATTTATGTTCTTTAAAAAAAAAAAAAGTATTTGCAATTAACAAGTCATTGGCCTTGCAGACTTCTGCTATTCAACCTCTGGCATCATTTCTATCACCAAGATCATATTTTTCAACTATGGATCCTTCCTTGCTTCCAATTTTCTCGTTCCAATTACCAGTAATTATCAATGCATCTTGCATGTTTGATCAGTTTCAGACTGCAGAATGGTGAAATCTTCAGTTTCCTTATCTTTGGCATTAGTAATTGGTACATGGGTTAGCCTGGGTTCTCTAGAGAAACAAAACCAGTAAAGCTTATAGAGAGAGAGAAAGAGAAATTTATCTTAGGAAAATGGCTCACATGCTTATAGAAGCTGGCAAATCCAAAGTTCTTGGATCAAACGTCAAGTTGGAGGCTTTTCTAGACTCATACAGCTGCAGGGGTGAGGAGCCCAAGGTTGGCAGGCAGTACACTGGCTGTTGACTCCAACAAATGATGAATCCAAGATCGCCAGGCCAAATGATGGATTGCTCGCTCATGGAAAGTTGTAGGCAGAATCCCGATCCACAGAAGAGTGTCTCTTTTCCCAGGATGTCCATAAATATACTGGAAGCAGGCCACACCCCTAGGGAAAACTTCCTTTCAATGGATTGGCTGCTCAGAACATATACATCTGATCCCATCATTGGAACAACCCACATCACAACTGTTTACACCACACAGAATTGTGGTCCAACCAAGTTGACACACAGCTCCAACTATCACATTCTACCCTTTGTCAACTTGGCAGTTGTACAAATCTTCTTAACCATATATAATCTCTAAATAAGGACAATTATAAAGTAATATTTGCACCTAACATGATATGCTAACACATGTACAACTGAAACACATTGACCTTATTTATGTTTCACAGTTCATAGCAGAAGGAAACAAAAATAATTGATGCACATATACAATGAAGAAATATAACAATCACAGTCCTCACTTCTGCAACTGGTCATGTGGTTGTAGCTGATATTCAGAACTACCTTCTTCCACCACCCATCTGTATTTCCCTTGCCTTCAGCAAGCACCTCAGCTGGCCGTGGTTCTTTGCCTGGTGGGGTGACCCAAACCTTCATTCCTGAAGAATCTGGGCCGTTAGCAGTCATATCAGAATCAGATTGCTGTAATTTTCCATTGGCTTTAATCACAGGGCATGGTAGTACTAAGAGACATCCTAAAGAATCTCCTGTATTCCAGACATACTCTTCTTTACCTCCATTATGTAATGTAAATCCAATTTCTCCTGGGTAATCAGGATCTATCACACCAGATAGTACAGTAATGCCCTTCTTTGTCTGTTGATCCAGAGGCATGAGGAAGCCAAAATGGCCGGGTGGAATTCTTAATTTCCAGTTCAATACAGTCAGTATTATGTCT
>NW_006927116.1:2007-3354 GCF_000298275.1 Orycteropus afer afer | reverse complement strand
AGGGGGAGGCCTTCAACGAGATGGATTGATATGGTGGCTGCGATGATGGGCTCAAGTATAGCAGGGATTGTGGGGCTGGCATGGGATCGGGCAGTGTTTCGTTCTGCTGTGCATGGGGTCGTTATGAGTCGGAAACGACTCAATGGCACTTAACAACAACAACAACATCACTCCTGTTTCCAACCCTTGGTTCCTGGACCCATGAATCCTGGCTATTGGAGAAATAGCACCATATATTGGACTCTGGTTTAGAGCATATACAGCCTCCTGGAGAACATTGTCCAACCCTTCAAGGTATTGCCACCTAGCTGGCACCGTAATTGTGTTTTCAGTAGGCCATTCCATCGTTCTATCAAGCCAGCTGCTTCAAGATGATGGGGAACGTGGTAATACCAGTGAATTGCATGAGCACAGGCCTATTGCCTCACTTCATTTTCTGTGAAGTGAGTCCTTTGATCTGAAGCAATGCTGTGTGGGATGCCATGACGGTGGATAAGGCATTCTGTAAGTCCACGGATGGTAGTTTTGGCAGAAGCATTGCATTCAGGGAAAGCAAATCCATATCCAGAGTAAGTATCTATTCCAGTAAGAACAAAACACTGTTCTTTCCATGATGGAAGTGGGCCAAAGTAATCAACCTGCCACCAGGTTGTTGGCTGATCACTGCAAGGAATGGTTCCATATCGCAGACCCAGTGTTGGTCTCTGCTGCTGGCAGATTAGACACTCAGCAGTGGCAGTAGCCAAATCAGCCTTGGTATGTGGAAGTCCATGTTGCTGAGCCCATGCATAACCTCCATCCCTGCCACCATGGCCACTTTTTTCATGAGCCCATTGAGCAATGACAGGAGTATCTAAGGAAAAAAAGATGGCTGGTTTCCACTGAACATGTTATCCTATCCACCTGGTTGTTAAAGTCCTCCTCTGCCAAGGTCACCTTTTCGTGGACATTCACATGAGGCACAAACATCTTTACTCCTGTAGCCCATTCAGAGAGATCTATCCACATATCTCTTCCCCATACATCCTTGTCACCAATTGTACAATCATGCTCCTTCCAAGTCCCAGACCGTCTAGCCAAGCCATTAGCCACAGCCCATGAATCTGTGTATAATTGCACATCTGGCCATTTCTTATTCCATGTGAAGTGAACAGCCATATGTATGGCTTGAAGTTCCACCCATTGGGAGGATTTCCTCTTACCACTGTCCTTCAAGGAAGTCCCAGAAAGGGGCTGCAGTGCCACTGCTGTCCACTTTTGAGTGGTGCCTGCATATCATGCAGAACCATCTATAAACCAGACATGAGTTTTCTCTTCCTCAGTCAACTGATCATAAGCAACTCCCCA
>NW_006927116.1:0-772 GCF_000298275.1 Orycteropus afer afer | reverse complement strand
TAGAGGCAGTTCTAATGGCTTCCACTTGGCTTTTCCTACCATAATAGCCCTTACTCCACATGTCAGGGACCCAATGTGAGAATTCTGCCAATTGCCCAATATATCTACTCCAATTATGCATTCTGAAACTGGAGAAACCACTCCAGGATGGGTTTGGGGACCCACTGGACCCACTGTGAGATGCACCTTAGCTAAGACTCCATCAATAACTTGACCTCCATATGCCCTCACTCTAACTGGTGGGCCACAATGACACTTTGGGTCTCCTGGAATTAGTGTCAATTCAGAGCCAGTGTCCAGTAGTCCCTGAAAAGTCTCATTATTTCCTTTTCCCCAATAAATAATCACTCTCATAAAAGGTCTCAGATCCCTTCGGGAAAGGCTGGGAGAAAGATTGACATGTTAAATTTTGGGCAGTGTAGTGGGGTCCTTCCTCGAGGGGACCCAACCTCCCCTTCATTCAAGGGGTTGTGAGTCTCTAAACTGACTCAAGTCTGGGAATTGATTGAGAGGCCATGACTCTGTATTCTGGTAATTCAATCTTGGCTGCTGTTCATATGACCTAGAATTCTTCTGTTTATACAGATCAAGTAAATATTTAGTAGGTTTGCTATGTATTTCACTACTAGGAACACCATGAGCAAGTAGCCAATGCCATAATTCCTCATGAATCAGACTATTCTGATTACTGTTCTGACTCTGCTGTCCATTATGGTAACTATGCCCACCTGCCTTTGTCAATTAACTGCTGCTACTCGGCCCCTACTACCAC
>NW_006927115.1:4137-7605 GCF_000298275.1 Orycteropus afer afer | reverse complement strand
TGTGAACTGCTGTATGAAAAGTGAATTTACTCTGTAAATCTTCACCCAAATCCTAAAAAAAAAAAAAAAAAAGTTACTGGGAACTCTGGTGGCATAGTGCCTAAGGCATTTGACTGCTAACCAGAAGGTTGGCAGTTCAAACCCACCAACCACTCTTCAGAAGGAAGATTGGGCAATCTACTCCTACAGTGATACTGCCTCAGAAACCCAAGGAGGGGTTGCTATCAGATCTGACTCAACAGCAGTTAAGTTTGGTTTTTTTGGTTTAGCAAGTTACGCTGTAAGAACTATTTCTTCACAGTAGCATGAGAGAACGGGAAGGTGCATAATACAAAGTATTTCTTCTTCTTCTTTTTTTTTTTTTAACCAGTGTGTTATTTTATCACAGAATTCTCAAAAATTCCTTGTTTAGACTTTAGTAATTTGAATTATTTAAGCTGACAAAATCACACATATTTGTTGTTGCTGTTGATAGCTGCTGTTGAATCAGCTACTGATTCATGGTAACCCCATGTGTTAGAGTAGAAATGCTTCATAAGGTTTTCTCAGCTGTAATATTTACAATAGCTGGTCACCAGGTCTTTCTGCCACAGAGCTACTGTGTGGGTTAGAACTGCCAACATTTAGGTAAGCAGCTGATCACAAATCACTTGCATCACCCAGGCTCCTTTACATATATTTAGGAAAATATCATTAAAATAAATTTTCTTTGCTTAAAACTACATACAACATATTTTTATTTCAAAGATTTTTATTAGTTAAAATATTTCCAATAGGTGAAAAGGGTAATCGATCTTTTGGCCAGGAAAATTGAAATGCACTACTTAATGATGCAAAGAAAATTTAATTTGGTTTTGAATGCTAAAAACATTCAAGCAGTATTTTGCATCCATCAAACTCATCAAGGATATTAGTTGTATTTTTACAGGTTTAAAAAGTGTATAATGATCGTACGAAGAGTTTTTGTGTATCAGCCTAGAAGGAATGTTTAGAAACCTGGTTCTTAAGTCTCTTTTTACAAGTCTGCTCCTATATTTCCTGGAGAAAAACCACAAAGTTCTGGCAAGAACTTTTTCTCTCCAAATAACATTTGGTCATTGGAAGAGGGAAATATATTTCCCAGTCAAAAGTTAGGCTATAACAAAGTTCAAAAAGAAAACAACAAATGCTGGTGAGGATATGGAGAGACTGGAACCCTCATACCCTGCTGGTGGGATTATAAAATGGTACAACCACTGTGGAAAATGGTATGGCAGTTCCTTAAAAAGCTAGAAATAGAAGTACCATATGATCCAGCAATCCCACTACTAGGTATATATCTTGGAGAAATAAGAGCTGGGACATGAACAGATACATGCACACCCATGTTCATTGCAGTACTATTCACAATAGCGCAAAGATGGGAACCACCAAAATGCTCATCAACAAGAATGGATCAAAAAACTATGGTACATATGAAAAATTGCATAATATGCAATGTTAAAGAACAATGACGAATCTGCAAAACATAACATGGATGAACTTGTTGTTGTTAGGTGCCATGAATTTGGCTCCCACTCATAGCAACACTATGTACAACATTATGAACAAAACACTGCTCAATCCTGCACCAGCCTCACAGTCATTGCTATACCTGACCCCATTGTTGCAGTCACTGTATCAATCCATCTTGTTGAGGGCTTTCCCCTTTTTCATTGATCCTCCACTTTACCCAGTATTATATCCTTCTCCAGGGAATGGTCCCTTCTGACAACATGACCAAAGTAGATGAGATGAAGTCTGGCCATTCTCACTTCCAAGGAGCATTCTGGCTGTACTTCTTCCAGGACAGATTTGTCCCTTCTTCAGGCAATTCATGGTACTTTCCATATTCTTCACCAACACCACAATTCAAAAGCATCAACTCTTCTTCAGTTTTCCTTGTTCACTGTCCAGCTTTCAGATGCATCTGAGGCGACTGAAAATACCACGGCTTGGGTTAGGCACACCTTAGTCTGCAAAGAGATATCTTTGCTCTTCAGCACTTTAAAGAGGTCTTTTGCAGCAGATTTGGCCAGTGCAATATGACATCTGATTTCTTGACTGCTGCTTCCATTGGTGTGATTGTGGAACCAGGAAATAGGAAATTTTTGACAACTTCAATCTGTTCTCCGTTTATCTTGCTGCTGCTTATTGGTTCAGTTGTGAGGATTTTTGTCTTCTTTATGTTGACCACAGACTGTAGCTTTAATCTTCATCAGTAAGTTCTTCAAGTCATCTTCACTTTCAGTAAAGTTGTGTCATCTGCATATTGCAGGTTGTTAATGAGTCTTCCTCCAATCCTGATACCGTGTTCTTTTTCATATAGTCCAGCCTCTCGGATTATTTGCTCAGCATACAGATTGAGTAAGTATGGTGAAAGGATACAACCCTGACAAACCCCCTTCTTGATTTTAAACTATACAGTATCTCCTTGTTCTGTTCAAATGACAGCCTCCTGGTCTATGTACAAGTTCCTCATGAGCACGATTAACTGATCTGGAATTTCCATTCTTCTCAATGTTATCCATAATTTCTTATGACCCACACAATGAAGTGCTTTCATATAGTCAATAAAACACAAATAAACATCTTTCTGGTATTCTTTGCTTGCAGCCAAAATCCATCTGACATCAACAGTGATATCCCTTGTTCCACATCCTCTTCTGAATCCAGCTTACATTTCTGGAAGTTCCCTGCAATATACTGCTGCAAGTGTCTTTGAATTATCTTCAGCAAGATTTTACTTGCATGTGGTATTGATGGTATTGTTCAATACATTCCACATTATGCTGGATCATCTTTTTTTTTTTGGAATGGGTACAAATATGGATCTCTTCCAGTCAATTGGCTATCTTCCACACCTCTTAGCATAGATGAGTAAGTGCCTCCAGTGTGGCATCCATTTGTTGAAACACCTCAGTGGGTATTGCTTCAATTCCTGGAGCCTTGTTTTTTTGCCAATTCCTTCAGAGAAGCTTTAACTTCTTCCTTCAATACTATCAGTTCTTGATTATATGCCACCATCCTGAAATGGATGAACATTGATCAATTCTTTTTGGTACAGTGACTCTCTGTATTCATCTTCTTTTGATGTTTCCTGCATCGTTCAATATTTTGCCCATAGAATCTTTTGATATTGCAATTCAAGGGTTGAATTTTTTTTTTCTTTAGTTCTTTCAGCTTGTGAAATGCCTAGCATGTTCTTCCCTTTTGGTTTTGTAACTCCAGGTCTTTGCACATTTCATTATAATGATCGACTTTGTCTTCTTGAGCTGCTGTTTGAAATCTTCTGTCTAGCTCTTTTCTTGTCATTTCTTCCATTTGCTATAGCTACTCTCCATTCAAGAGTAAGTTTCAGAGACCCTTATGACATCCATTTTGGTCTTTTCTTCCTTTCCTGTCTTTTTAATGACCTTTTGCTTTCTTCATGGATGATGTTCTTGATGT
>NW_006927115.1:496-3737 GCF_000298275.1 Orycteropus afer afer | reverse complement strand
TGATTGCATGTTTGGTCAATTTCAGACTGCAGAAGTTGGTAAAAAAAAAAAAAACCTGCCATTTCCTCGTATTTGGCTTTGGTGGTTGGTGCATAAATCTGAATTATAGTAGTATTTAACTGGTCTTCCTTGTAGGTGTATGGATATTATTCAATCACTGACAGCATTATACTTCAGGACAGATCTTAAACATTCTTTGTGGTGATGAATGCCATTCCATTCCTCTTTGTCACTCCTGGCATAGTAGATCATATGACTGTCTGATTCAAAATGGCCAAAAACAGTCCATTTTAGCTCACTAATGCCTAGGATATCGATCTTTATGCATTCCATTTCATTTTTTACAATTTCCAATTTTCCTACATTAATACCTTGCAGCGTAGTGCCTAAGGCACTTGACTGCTAACCAGAAGACTGTCGGATCAAACCCACCAGCCACTCCTGAGAAGGAAGGTTGGATAATCTACTTCCGCAGTGATACTGCCTCAGAAACCCAAAGAGGGGTCGCTATGTGTCGGGTCTGACTTGATTGCACACAACAGCAACAACAATACTTTGTATATTTCATGTTCCCATTATTAATGGGTGTTTGCAGCTGTTTCTTCACATTATGAGTCATGCCACATCAGAAAATGGAGCTCCCAAAAGCTTTACTCCTTCCACTTTAGTAAGGTTGACTCTACTTTGAGAAAGGAGCTCTTCCCCAGTCGTATTTTGAGTGCCTTTCGACCTGAGGAGCTCATCTTCTGGCATTGTATCAGACAATGTTTCAAGGCTATTCATAAAGTTTTCCAGGAATACATCAGACAGTTTTGAGAACATCCACTTCTCAAAAAAGCCATGGGTCATTGGCAGGGAGTCACAGGGGCCAGGAGGTCTCTCCAGCCCAGCTCTAGAGCAGCTCCTTCCTCATCTCTTGCTCCCCAGCTCCTCTAGGTGAGCTCACTTTGGTCAGATGAAGCTGAGGGGTTGTGAGTGGAAGGTTTGCTTTAAGGGCTTTTGGCAGCCCATTCTTCTTCCAAAAGAAATAATCAGATTCTTTGTTTTGAAAATCTCTAAAAGTCTTTCTTAACATACTGTTTTTTTTTTAAAAAAAGAGCCGGTTTCTCTCATACAACAAGAATATGCTTCAAGTTCCAGTCAGCACATTTCTCTCACTAGTCCTTTGCAAACATTTTTCTCTCTTTGATGCAAATGGTAAATCTTAATGACCACAGAATTGTCCATGAACTCTATGGCAGATTAATTCATAATCCCATTGATTTTATGCATAGTTTCCAAGTATTCTAATCTCTTTACTTATAGCAATGGAATTATGCCATTTTCTTTTTTCTTTCATTGTGATTTGGATGAAAATTTACAGAGCAAATTCACTTTTCATACAGCAGTTCACATACACTTTGTCTCATGACATTGACTACAGTTTACCCCAACAAAACAGCTCCCCTCCCACTTCCTCCCAATAGTTACCTCTTCCCTGTATCCATCACTCCAGGCCCCTGAGCTGTCTCCCTGTGTATAAACAGCCCTTCTTTCTCCCATGATTGTTCTCTCCAAGGAGTGTATCTACCTCAGGTAAATGTTCAACTCATATGTCTGTCTTTTGTTTGGCTGGAAGCCACAGGTGTGGGTTCAGTTCCAGACCTGAAAGGCAGCTGGGGCCATAGTCTCAGTGGTTCCAACAGACTCCATCAGACCAACAAACCTGGTCCCCACCCCCTTTCTTTTTTTCCAAATGATTTTGAGTTTTGTTCCACATTGTTCTCCCTCTCTATCCAAGATCTCCTACATAAATCCCCCTCCAAGTGGTTGACAGTGGTAGCCAGGCACCATCTAGTTCTTCTGGCCTCACAGTTGTATACGCTGCAGATCACATGGTGTACCAGTAACTTGGACTAATTGTTTCCATGAATCTTTGGTTTTCTTCATTCTTCTTTGCTCTGGACGAAGAGAGACCCATCATTGTATCTAGGTGGCTGCTTGAAAGCTTTGAAGGTCTCAGTCGCCACTCGCCAAAGTAGGAGGTGGAACAATGTTTTGTGTAGTACATTATGCCAATTGAGCTTGATATCCCCTGCAACTATGGTCCCGAGCCCACCAGTCCAACTACTCACTCCCTCTGGGTAGCTGGCTGTGACCAAGAAGTGATTACAACCTTGTCCCTTGTCAACTCTACTATATACCTGAGAATTCTTACAAATCATGCAAATACACTTATAGGACCATTGTCTGCCAACCCTATACATGGTCTTGGGCACACTTCCTGCTTCATAGACATACCTAATAGTGCAGCCAGTTCACCCATCTATCCACCCGTATACCCATGTTTGCCTTCACTGACAATGAAGTACTGTATGTGCAAAAGGGTTCCTCTTTGTTGTCTGTACCTCCCATGTACCTCTCTATGTCTTCGTCTTCCTCAATGCCACCATATTGATCACTCACATTTGGTACACTGTCCTTCTCTTCACCCAAATCAATACTTATCTCTACCTATCTAACAGTGTTTTCTTCCCTCCTTTCCCACCCCTAGTAACCAATAAAGAAAATTTCCTTCCATAGATAAACCTTTCTTTGACTTTTACAATAATGGACTAATACAATATTTGTCCTTCTGTGATTGACTTATTTCACTCAGCATAATGTCCTCCAAGTTCATCCATGTTATGTGGTGTTTTGCAGATTCTGCATTATTCTTTAGGGTTGCATAATATTCTATTGTATATATGTACCATAGTTTGGTTATCCATTCCTCAGCTGATGGACATCTAGGTTGTTTCCATCTTTTTGCTATCGTAAATAGTGCTGCAATGAACATAGGTGTACATATGTCTGTTCTTGTCATGGCTCTCACTTCTTTAGGATATATACCTAGTAATAGAATGGATGGGTCAAATGGCATTTCTAATTCCAACTTTTGAAGGAACCATCATACTGCTTTCCACAGTGGTTGTATCATTTTACAGTCCCACCAGCAGTGTATGAGAGCACCAGCAGTGTATGAGAGCCCCAATCTCTCCGCATCCTCGCCAGCATTTGTTATTCTCTGTCTTGTTGAATTTTGCTACTAGTGCTGGGGCAAGATGGTATCTCATTGTTTTGCTTTGCATCTCTCTAATGGCTATTGATCATGAGCATTTTCTTTAATGCATTTCATTGAAATATAATTTATGTACAGTGAAATACACAAAACTAAAGTGACATGGGTCAATGCAATTTTTTTTTTTTTTTTTTTTTTTTT
>NW_006927115.1:0-396 GCF_000298275.1 Orycteropus afer afer | reverse complement strand
AACTAATACTATATTTGTCCTTCTGTGACTGACTTATTTCACTCAGCATTATGTCCTCCAAATTCATCCATATTATGTGGTGTTTTGCAGACTCTACATAATTCTTTACTGCTGCATAGCATTCCAGTATGTGTGTATGTACCATAGTTTGGTCATCCACTCTTCCGCTGATGGGCACATAGGTTACTTCCATATTTTTGCTATTATAAAAGTGCTGTGATGGACATGAGCATGCATGTACCTGTTCCTATCCTGGCTCTCACCTCTCTAGGATATATACCTAGTAATGAGACTGCTGGTTCAATTGGTATCGATCATGAGGATTTCTTCATATGTTTGTTGGCATCCTGAATATCCTCTTTGATGAAGTGTCTATTCATGTCTTCTGACCATTTT
>NW_006927114.1:6890-7545 GCF_000298275.1 Orycteropus afer afer | reverse complement strand
ATGGGTACAAATATGGATCTCTTCCAGTCAGTTGGCCAGGTAGCTGTCTTCCAAATGTCTTGGCATAGCTGAGTGAGTGCCTCCAGTGTGGCATCTGTTTGTTGAAACATCTCAATGTGTATTCTGTCAATTCCTGGAGTCTTGTTTTTTGCCAGTTCCTTCAGTGCAGCTTTGACTTCTTCCTTCAATATCATTGGTTCTTGAATATATGCCACCTCCTGAAATGGATGAAGAGTGACCAATTCTTTGTGGTACAGTGACTCTGTGCAGTCCTCCATCTTCTTTTGATGCTTCCTGCATCATTCAATATTTTTCCCATAGAATCTTTCAATACTGCAACTTGAGCTTTATATTTTTTCCCTCAGTTCTTTCAGCCTGAGAAACACTAAGTGTGTTCTTCCCTTTTAGTTTTCTAACTCCAGGTCTTTGCACATTTCATTATAGTAATTGATTTTGTCTGCTAGAGCTGCTCTTTGAAATCTTCTGTTCAGCTCTTTTATCTTGTCATTTCTTCATTTACTTTAGCTACTCTCTGTTCAAGGGCAAATTTCAGAGTCTCCTCTGACATCCATTTTGGTCTTTTCTTCCTTTCTTGTCTTTTTAATGACCTCTTATTTTCTTCATGGATGATGTTCTTCATTTCATCCCACAATTC
>NW_006927114.1:5734-6790 GCF_000298275.1 Orycteropus afer afer | reverse complement strand
CAACTTCAAGTTGAATTTGCATATGAGCAGTTGATGGTCTGTTCCACAATCAGCTCCTGGCCTTGTTTTGGCTGAAGATATTGAGCTTTTCTATTACCTCTTTCCATAGATTTAGTCGATCTGATTCCTGTGTACTCCATCTGGCAAAGTCCACATGTATAGCTGCCATTTGCATTTTGTAAAAAGGTATTTGCAATGAATAAGTTGTTGGTCTTGCAAAATTCTATCACGTGATCTTCAGCATTCTTTCTGCCACCAAGGCCAAATTTTCCAACTAAAGATGGCACCTACCAACCATAAAAACAGAAGCTAACAGGAGCACTGATGGCAAAATGGATAAAGTATTTGGATGCTAACCAGAAGGTCAGCAGTTCAAACCAACCAGCTACTTCTTGGAAGGAGACATGGGGCAGTCTACTTCCATAAAGATTTACAGCCTCGAAAACAGAGTTTGGTTTATGTTTTCCTTTTTCCTTTTCTTTTTTTTTTTCAGAAGCTGAAAAAGACAAGGAACTCTCCCTAGAGCCACACAGTAATTTTGGACTTCTAGCCTCCAGAACTGTCAGAAATTAAATTTCTGTCCTATAAAGTTACACACTTGTGATATTTCTGTTCCAGTAGCATTAACTAACTAAGACAGCTAAATAAAGAGAATTTGCCCCTCTGGACACAATTTTGGAAGCCCTAGCTTCCAACAGCTTTCTGAGACCTCTGTGGATTCAGCAGATCTGATCCTAATTGATCACTTCAGCCTTTTCAGCAGTGACCATAGATCATCTACTAGCAATCAGCTCTAAAAATTAGGTTGATAGTTAGTTTAAATCATAATCTATGAGTAGTTTACAATATATCTACTATTGTTGTTTTTGTTAGCTGCTGTCGAGTCTGCTCTGACTCATAGCAACCCTAAGTACAACAGAGTGAAACACTGCCCGGTCCTGCACCAGCCTCACAATCCTTGCTACCTGAGCCCATCATTGCAGCCACTGTGTCAATCCATCTTGTTGAGGGCCATCCCCTTTTTCGTTGACCTTCTACTTTACTGAGCATGATATC
>NW_006927114.1:3245-5454 GCF_000298275.1 Orycteropus afer afer | reverse complement strand
TATGACTAGTAGGTTTAAAGCAACACTAGGGTTTTTTTTTTTTTTTTCTTGTGACATCTCATTGAATAGAACTGTTCATGGGGCAGAACTTTTATTTTTTTGTGGGATTCTGAATCAGCCTTCTTATGAAGCAGTACATTTTCATGTCTGCAATAGCACATCATTATAAGGTCTGTTCAAAACAGTTTTGTAATGATTAGGTTGTTCTCAGTGACACATATCAGTTAATAATTGTGAGATGTCCATAGTATTCAAAGTCCTGCTATGATAAACAGTCAAAGAGACTTGACCTCTGAACTCCTAATGTCTAAACAATGCACCCAACTTCAATAGGTGACATGGCCAATGGCAAAGACCCCAGTTGATGACTTGTTTGTTCTCCTCCATCAAATTCCTCATAAAAAAGGAGGAGGAAGTAGACAACAGAACAAGGGTGGCAAGCCAGAGTCTTTGTCTATTCTAGTTTCTTCACCATGGTGCTGACAAATGAAAACCAAAGCCCAGGCTTCCTGCTCTTTCTCTTTAAACCCATTAAACCTGCTCTCTGGTAAACAGGCTCCTTGTTGCTTTTGTTTAGTTCTCCTCCCTTCCCCCATTTGTTTAAAGCATTGAAAGTCCTAAAAGTGCTGTGTCCATCATTCTACGAGAATGCAACCAGTACAATGGCAGGTTACAATGGACGAGGGAGGCTGCCTGGGACACATTTGTGCCTCAGAGGCTTTCAACAGATTTGTGAGGCCAAAGTTGCTCTCCCTGTGTATTTCCTCAGGATAGACAGGTAGAGTAGGCTCTTTCAGTTTGATCTGCAGGACCACATTTTTACCTCTTTTAAGTGTCACCACAGATAAGGAAGCTCTCACCAAGACACTGGTCAGACTCCTCATTAGTTTCTACCATTCTGTCTTGCTTATATCCTTAGAAATACCAAAAACAAACCAAAAAACCAAAACAGTTGCCATTGGGTCCATTTCAATTCATGGTAGCCCCATGTATTGCAGAGTAGAACCCTGCTCCACAGGGTTTTCAAGGCTGTAACCTTTGGAAGTAGATCACCAGGTCTTACTTCCAAGGTGCCTCTGGTTGGATTTGAACTGCCAATCTTTCAGTTAGCAACCAAGCATTTAACTGTTTGTGCCACCAAGGTGCATGTTGAAGATATGGAGTAAAGTAATACTTGCATGTGAATTGCAAGGAAGCCTAGGACTTTGTTGATGCTCAGTGCCTGGCTTTAACTCCTTTGCTTTTGTTGCATCCCCACCCAATTCTTGGTGGTACTTCTCAAGCTTGAATGGAGGAGGAAGGAAGAGGATTGTAAGAACCACATAAGATGTCTCATATGTATCTATGATGCCACTACTAGTGAGGCTTTTGGTCCAAATAAGTATTCATAGCTGGAGGAGTGCCTAAGGCATTTGATTGCTAACCAGAATCTATCAGTTCAAACCCACCAGCCACTCCTTGGAAGGAAGACTGGGCAATCTACTTCTGTAGAGATACTCCCTTGGAAACGCAAGGAAGGGTGGCCATGAGTCATTTGACTTGACAGCAGTGAATTTGTTTTTTTTTTTCTTTTTTTATATTCCCCTACTTAAATGGTAGAATTCTCGTCTTTCCATGCAAGAAACCTGGGTTTCCAGTGATCACATCTCATGTGTAGCCACCACTCATTAATCAGTGGAAGCTTGCATGTTGCTCTGATGCTGAACAGGTTTCAGTGGAGCTTCCAGACTAAGAAAGACTAGGAAGAAAGGTCTTCTGGAAACCAGCCAATGAAAATCCTATGGATCACAATGACCAGATTTGCAACAGAACAAGGAGATGGTGCAGGATATATGTGGTATTTGTCATGAGTTGGGGCCGACTTGATGGCAACTGATAACAACATATTCTCCTAAGATCTAGGATCTGTCACCAAGATTTTGTGTGATCTTACATAAGTTATTCACATTCTCTGGGTTTCAGTTTCTTCGTCTATAAAATGCAAGTAGTGCAGTGGTTCTCAAAGTGTGTGTCTCAGACCAGCAGCATCAGCACTGTTTAGGAACTGGTTAGAAATGCAAATTCTCAATCCCAGCTGAGACCTACTGAATCAGACACTCTGGGGATGGGACTCAGCAATTTGTGTTGTTTTAATGAACACTCTGGGGAATGCGGATGCATGCCCAACTTTGAGAACCCTAGGGTCAACAATGCTTTTTTTTTTTTTTTT
>NW_006927114.1:1983-2571 GCF_000298275.1 Orycteropus afer afer | reverse complement strand
CTAGGACTAATTGTTTCCATGAATTTTGGTTTTCTTCATTCTTCTTTGCTCTGGACGAGGAGAGACCCATCGTTCCATCTAGATGGCAACTTGCTAGATTTTGAGATCCCAGTCACTACTCGCCAAAGTAGGAGGTGGAACAATGTTTTGTATAGTATGTTATGACAATTGAGCTTGGTGTCCCCTGCAACTATGGTCCCAAGCCCGCAGGTTCAACTACTCAGTCTCTCTGGGTAACTGGCTATGACCAAGCCATGACCACAACCTTGCCCCTTGTCAGCTCTACTATGCACCTGGGAATTCTGATCATTCACATAAACTTATAGGACCATTGTCTGGCAACCCTGTATATGTTCTTGGATACACTCCCCATTTCATAGACATAACTAATTGTTCAACCTGTCCATCCATCCATCCATCCATATACCCATGTTTGCCTTCACTGACTACGCAGTACTGTATGTGCAAAAGGGTTCATATTTGTTGTCTGTATGTCCCATGTACCTCTCTATGTCTTTCTCATCCTCAATGGTGCCATATTGGTAACTCACAATTGGTACATTGCCCTTCTCTTCATCCAAATCAATA
>NW_006927114.1:0-468 GCF_000298275.1 Orycteropus afer afer | reverse complement strand
CAACTGATTTTTGGATGTTGATCTTATATCCTGCCACGATACTAAATCTCTCAATTAGTTCCAGTAGGTTTTTGACTGAGTCTCTTGGGTTTTCTGGGTATAGGATCATATCATCTACAAATAGAGATAGTTTGACTTCTTCCTTACCACTTTGGATGCCTTTCATTTCCCTTTCTTGCTTTATGGCCTTGGCTAGGACTTCCAGTACAATGTTGAATAGAAGTGGTGATAGCGGGAATCCTTGTCTGGTTCCTGTTCGCAAGAGGAATGGTTTCAATCTCTCTCCATTGAGAATAATGTTGGCTGTTGGTTTTACATAAATGCCATTTATTATGTTGAGGAATGTCCCTTCTATTCCTATTTTGCTGAGAGTTTTGATCAGGAATGGGTGTTGGATTTTATCAAACGCCTTTTCTGTGTCAATTGATATGATCATGTGGTTCTTCTCCTTTGTTTTATTTACGTGGT
>NW_006927113.1:7039-7566 GCF_000298275.1 Orycteropus afer afer | reverse complement strand
GTTGTTGTATTTAGATCTCTGTTAACTGTTTATGAAGAGAAGCCAAGGGTGGTTCAGGGTCTTCTTGATGGTTTTTTATCGTTAGCCCGTTGCTTTTCAGTCTTGCAGGCCCCAAGTGTCCTTGGCATTGCTGGAAAGCAGAACGTGTTCTTAAGACCCAGAAATTTGCGAGAGCGCTGTCCCTTTAAATATCCAAAATAGTCAAGCCACTTTTTAAACCTTCAAAATGGTGGCACCCTCCTGACCAGCAAAATTCCACAACTCAGCCCACCTGTCTCTTCACTTTCTCCGTTTGTTCCCTAGCCACCATGCACAGTCCTCGGTGCAGTCCCTGGCCAGCGGGGTGATTTTAAGGTTAAATCTTAAGTCCTTCCACCACAGGAATCTGTGAGAGCGCTGTCTCTTTAAATATCCAAAATAGTCAAGCCACTTTTTAAAGCTACAAAATGGCTGTTCCCTCTGGACCGGCAAAAGTCCACAACTCAGCCCACCTTTCTCTTCAACTTCTCTGTTTGTTCCCCAGCCAC
>NW_006927113.1:3362-6587 GCF_000298275.1 Orycteropus afer afer | reverse complement strand
TTCTCTTCTGCTGTTTGTGTCTTTTGAGTTATGCTAATATAGTCTATTTATGCCATATATTAAGGCCCTTAACTTTACCCCTAGATTTTCCTTGAGGAACTGTATAGTTTTAAGTTTCCCATTTAAGTCTTTGATGCATCTGGAGTTCGTTTTTCTGTATGGTGTTAGGTACAGATCTTGTTTCATTTTTCTGCAAATGGATGTCCAGTGCTGCAAGCACCGTTTATTAAACAAACATTCTCTGCCCCATTTCATGGATTTTGGCCCTTTGTCAAAGATCAGCTGACTACAGGTTGATGGATCTATTTCTGGGTTCTCAATTCTATTTCATTGGTCTATGTATCTGTCATTAAACCAATATCAGGCAGTTTTGATGACTGTGGCTGTATAGTAGGTTTTGAGATCCGGCAGTGTGAGACCTCCTACTTTGTTTTTCTTCTTCAATAGTGCTTTGATTATCAGAGGTCTCTTTCCTTTCTATATAAAGTTAGTGATTGGTTTTTCCATATCCCTAAAAAATGTTGATGGTATCTGGATTGGGATTGCATTGAATGTATAGATTGCTTTGGGTAGAATTGACATTTTCACAATGTTCAATCTTCCTATCCATGAGCATGGGATATTCTTCCATTCAGGTAGATCTCTTATGGTTTATTGAAGTAGTTTTTTTTAGTTTTCTTTGTAGAGGTCTTTTGTGTCCCTGGTAAGATTTATTCCCAAGTATTTTATTTTTTTGGTAGCTATTGAGAATGGTATTGAATACCTTATTCCTTCTTCAGCAATCTCTTTGATGGTGGAGAGGAATCCAACTGATTTTTGGATGTTGATCTTATATCCTGCCACGATGCTAAATCTCTCAATTAGTTCCAGTAGATTTTTGCCTGAGTCTCTTGGGTTTTCTAAGTATAGGATCATATCATCAGCAAATAGGGATAGTTTGACTCCTTCTTTACCAATTTGGATGCCTATGATTTCCCTTTCTTGACTTATGACCCTGTCTAGGACTTTCAGTACAATGTTGAATAGAAGTGGTGATAGCGGGCATCCTTGTCTGGTTCTTGTTCTAAAGAGGAATGGTTTCAGTCTCTCTTCATTGAGAATAATGTTGGCCATTGGTTTTGAATAAATGCCATTTATTATGTTGAGGAATTTTCCTTCTATTCCTATTTTGCTGAGAGTTTTGATCAGCAATGGGTGTTGGATTTTATCAAATGTTTTTTCTGCATCAATTGATATATCATGTGGTTCTTCTCCTCTGTTTTATTTATGTGGTGGATGACATTAATTGTTTTTCTAATGTTGAATCATCCTTGCATGTCTGATATGAACCCCACTTGGTCATAATGATTTTCTTGATATGTTGTTGGAGTCTATTGGCCAGAATTTTGTTGAAGATTTTTGCATCTATATTCATGAAAGATATTGGTCTGTAGTTTTCTTTTTGAGTGATGCCTTTGCCTGGTTTCAGTATCAAGGTTATGCTTGCTTCATAAAATGAGTTAGGGAGGATTCCATCCTTTTCTATGTTTTGAAATGGGTTGAGTAGGATTGGTATCAGTTCTTCTCTGAATGTTTTGTAGAATTCTCTGGTGAAACCATCTGGTCCAGGACTTTTTTTAGTTGGTAATTTTTTGATAACCTGTTCAATTTCTTCTTTTGTGATGGGCCTGTTCAACTTTTCCACATCAGTTTGTGTAGTCTGTGTTACTTTTGGTAAATTGTGTGTTTCTAGAAATCTGTCCATTTCTTCCAGATTTTCCGATTTGCTGGGGTACATTTCTTCATAGTATCCTGATATTATCCTTTTTATTTCAGTTGGTTCTGTTGTGATGTCATTTCATTTCTTATTCGTGTTATTTGTATCCCCTCCCTCTTTTCCTTTGTTAAATTTGCTAGTGGTTTGCCAATTTTATTGATCTTTTCAAAATACCAACTTCTGGTCTTGCTGATTTTTTCTATAGCCCTTCTATTTTCTGTTTCATTGATGTCTGCTCAAATCTTGTTTATTTCCTTTCTTCTGGTGACTGTAGGTTTTTCTTGCTGTTCTTTTTATAATTGTTGGAGATGTTGGTTTTAAATGTTGATTTTGGCTCATTCTTCTTTTTTGATGTGTGCATGTATTGCTATAAATTGGCCTCTGATCACTGCTTTTGCTGTGTCCCAAATATTTTGGTATGTTGTGTTTCCATTCTCCTTTGATTCAAGGAATTTTTGAATTTCAATTTTTATTTCTTCTCTTACCCGGTCTTTCTCTAGGTGGGTATTGTTCATTTTCCATATGTTTACTCTTTTTCTGTTGATATTTCTATTGTTGATTTCCAATTTGATAGCATTATGATCTGAGAAGATGCTTTGCAGTATTTCAATATTTTTAAATTTATTAAGCGTTGCTTTATGGCCTAACATATGGTCTATCATTGAAAAAGTTTCATGTGCACTGGAGAAGAATGTATAGTGTGTTGCTGTTGGGTGAAGTGCTCTGTAGATATCTATAAGGCCCCATTGGTGCAGTGTATTATTTAGCTCTTCTGCATCTTTATTGAGTTTTTTTCCAATTGTTCTATCTTTCAAAGGAAGTGGTGTATTAAAATCTCCCACTATAACTGTGGAGTCATCTATTTGGCTTTTCAACTCTTTTAAAATCTGATTTATGTATTTTGGGGCTCTTACATTGGGTCCATTGATATTTATTATGGTTATATCTTCATGATCAATTGATCCTTTAATCATTGTATAATGTCCTTCCTTGTCCCGTATGGTAGTTTTTGTCTTAAAGTCAATTTGATCAGTAATTAATATTGCCACTTCTGCTCTCTTACAGTTGCCATTTGCTTGAAATATCTTTTTCCAACCTTTGATTTTTAGTCTGTTTTTGTCTTTATCTCTAAGGTTTGTCTCTTGTAGACAGCATATTGATGGGTTTTGTTTTCTTATCTAATCTGCAACTCTGTCTCTTGAGTGGTGCGCTTAATCCTTTAACATTCAGGGTAATTATTGATAAGTATGATTTGTATACTGTCATTTTGGCATGTGGTTTTTCATGGTGTTCCTGACTTCTTTGTTCCATATTATTTTCTGTGGTGAGCTTATTATGTTTATGAATCCTGTTATCATTTCCTTTCTTGTTGTTGTTTTAGTATTTGCTGAGTATTTGTGCTTGTCCTCTTTTTTTATTGTAATATGAAGGTTTATCATTTTTCTTTGAGGTTACCCTATGATTTATAA
>NW_006927113.1:0-2232 GCF_000298275.1 Orycteropus afer afer | reverse complement strand
TTTTTTCTATGTTTTCTTTGGTTTGTCTCTCAATCCTTTGAAGATACCTAAAGATAATTCTTTTGAATTCCTTATCAGAGAGTTCCAATGCTGCTTCTACCCCAGGAATGTGTTCTGAGTGTGTAATCTGTTCCCTTGTTTCTACCACTTTATCTTGCTTCCTTTTCTGGACTCTGATGGTCTGTTGTCTCTGAGGCATTGTGGTATTGTATTTAGATCTCTTTTAATTGTTTGTGAATAGCAGCCAAAGGTGATTCAGGCTCTTCTTGGACGTTTTTTATCGTTGGCCCATTGGTGGAGGAGATGCTGGCCCTTTCTCAGTACTTGAAGTTGCAAGAGGTGTGGATTACTTGTATCTTATGGGGACTGTTGCTTTATCCCACTCAGTTAAGCAAAAATTACAATTGAATAACCATCGAAAAAACTAAAAGCACATGGACAAAAAACACACCCTGAAATCACACAGGAACAGTACCCCCCCCAAAAAAAAAAAGAAGAAGAAAAAGAGGAGAAAAGAAGAAGAAAACAGGTAAGTATGCAATATCTGGGGATACGTCACTAAGAGAAAAATGGTAGAGAAGGAGAGGAATGAAGAAAGAAAACAACTAACAAACAGGCAGGAAAACAACAACAACAACAAGGAACAGGGTTAAGCATGAGAGAAATAAAATAAAATAAATAAATAAAAAGGAAAAAAAATTAAAATAAAAGAAGGAAAAGAAAAAAGAAAAAAAGAAGGTGTAAACTAGGACCTTTTCAGTCATGTAGTGCAGGTCCGGAGAGTTCCTGGGGTTACTGGAAAGCAGAACCTCTTAAGCCCTTGGAATCTGGTAGAGTGCTGTCTCTTTAGATTGTCTCTAGCTGCTGGTTACATGTTGATTTGTTTTGTCTTGGATTTATGGTTTAATATTTTGAAAAGATGAAGCTGGTTTGTTTTATTATTGATTCCAGTGTGTTGGGTCGCTCTGCTGTTTTCTTTGTGATGGTGGAATCACTGTGTGTAGTGTGGATATGTGTTTCTGTTTTTTGTAAAGAGGGTTTAGAGCTCGAAGTGGGAGGTTTTATGGTATTGGCTGAATGTGGTTTCTTCTATTGAATGAGTGAAGTTATTGGCGGAGAAGGTGGGAACAGAAGACGAAAAGCTTGGTGTTACTAGGGTTGTTCTCTAGGTCTTTAAGCAAGCTATTATTGATGACATATTTATTTGCAAGAATGTGGCTCAACTTCAGGAAAGACTCCTATTGTTAGAGGGCCACAAATTTCCTCCAATTTCAGGCACACTCAAAGACCCCGCCTCCGTGGCCCCACAGCACCAAAGCATGGCACCAAGGCAAAATTTGTGGGAACGCACTCAGCCATGTTTTCTTTGCTCTCTGTGCCCTGTCTGCCTGTGGTGCTGACGCAATCCCCTCAGACCACTAATGGCCTGCTCTGGAGTTTGTCTGTGATACTGTCCACCTGTGGCGCCAAAGATGTGCACAATTTCAGCTGTGTTGGAGTTGGGGGAGTATATGCTAGTGACCTGCGGTCCTGATAGCTGTGGCAAAGAAAAGAACAGTCTCCCAGTCTGACCCAAACCCTCTCTGTGATCCACTGGGATGGGAGGAAGCTAGCCTTTCTGTCACAACAGTGAGATCTCCACCTGAATCTAAGCAGTGCTGCCCATGCACCCTACACCCAGACCACCCAGACGACCCAGACAACCCAAATTACTGATAAAATCAGCCGCTGGAGGCAGGTCTCTGCCACTGCCCTCTGGAATATTGTAGTGGTCGCTGGTATGCTGCTAGTATGACTTCTTGGTTCGGGGATCTCAGGTGGCTGCCCTCGCCTGGCAGACAGTGACTCCCCAGGAAAGTCGGCAATGGTCTCTCCCAGGTGCCTGTCCATCCTCCACCAGTAGCTCTTTCCTAAATAATCTCCCTGTGCCTTTCCTCCAATTCTGCTCCTCTGTGTTTGGTGCACTCAGTGAGCTGTTCAGAGCATCAAAGATCCTAATCCAAACTGTTGTACCTAGTTTTCAAAGTCTTTAGATGCCAGAAGGGGGAAAAGAAACGTGCTGCTTGCGGCTCACTGGTGAGACTCCATTTTGAATCCTTACCTAGTAATACTTTTTTTTTTTTTTAATTAATTTATTTTTATTTGGGTGAAGATTTACAGAGCAAATTCACTTTCCATACAGCAGTTCACATATACTTTGTCTCATGTCATTGACCACAGTTTACCACAATG
>NW_006927112.1:5839-7415 GCF_000298275.1 Orycteropus afer afer | reverse complement strand
TGATCTTTAGGTCAATTCTCAGGTCCCAACACCACTTGGAAATATTCAGGCTGTTGTTCCTGTCAGAGTAGCAGATAGTCCACAGCTCCAACCATCTCAATACTTACTGTTTTCATTCAGGTTTTTCCACTAATTGGTGCCTAATCCACTTCTGTTGAGTTCCTTTTAAGGCTCAGGGCTCCAGGATTATCTTCTGTGTCTCTGTCAATTGGTTTTTCTTTTCTTTTGTTTAAGGGGTCTGTGTCGCTTGTCTGCCTATTCCTCCATCTTATCGGAAGTCCTCAAATTTTTTAAGGACATGGAAAAACCAATTACTAACTTCATATGGAAAGGAAAGAGACCTCAGATAAGTAAGATTAATAAGGAGATTAATAAGGAGAGCAGGATTTAAAGGAGTCCTCGAAATTTCTTGGAAATAATTTAGGAATCTCAGTTCTGCCACTAGATTAGTTATGTGACATTGTGCAAAATTTATACAGTATATGTGCCTCTGTTTCTTCATTCGTCAAATGAGACAGCTGATCAAGGGAAATCTAAAAGGTGGCAGCATTCAGTCTCCATGTTTCATGTTCTAATATCAGCGCTGGGCAAGAAGCTCTAGAGCTTTGATAACTTGGGGTTTCTGGTCTGATCCCTCAGTGTTTTCAGTGTGAGCTTCTTGGGTCTTCTCGTGGGGCCACCCATGGATTCTGGGCCATCATGGAGGCTTCATCTTCCATCACATTTTAATCCTAATGCCCAACAAGCTCAAAAGTAATCAGTCTCTGAAATGGCAAGATTGTTACAGGTGAGAGAGAAACCAGAGGGAGAGCACTCCTGAGCATGAGCATTCTATCTTATAAGATTTCCCCTTGTGCAGTTATTAAAGTTTATAGATTACCATGAGGTGACAGTCACATAATGTCTTTTTATAGTGTTTTCCCATTTTGCCTCACATGGCCATCTGGATTGGACTAGAAAGGTGGACTCACTAGTTTTTCAGTTTAGTTTGTTAATAACCTGGTTTTTAGAAAAACAGAAGGCACAATCACTAGCATAATACAACAATGCTTCATAGAAAAGGTTTTGAAAGAAATATATCCATTCCACTAGGCCTATTTGACAACAAATTTATATACTGAATAAACAGTACCATTAATGGTCATGAGCTGTATTTTCCTTCTTGATTTCTCACTGCAAGAAGCCCAGGATCTCTATATTTAAAAAAAAGCACAAAAAAGTATTCCATTCCTAAATAGAATGAAGGTAGTGAATCAATGCTGGCCAATCAATGTTTCCCTGGAATCCATTCCTCAGTTATTCTGGTCTCTGCTCAGATGTTGTCTCTTCAAGGAGTCAGCCTTCCCTGACCACCCCATGTAAATTGGTACACCCTGTCCCATCACTCTCTGATCGTTTTTCTTCTTTGTGCTTATCATTAAATGACATTGAAATATATATCTATTGCAATTATATGTGTGTATGTATATATTTAGATTCCTGGATGGAGCAAGTAGTTTGTGCTCTACTACTAACTTAAATGTTGGCAGTTCAAACACACCTAGTGGAACCACAGAAGAACGTCCTGGTGATCTCT
>NW_006927112.1:4794-5394 GCF_000298275.1 Orycteropus afer afer | reverse complement strand
GAGGCTAGAAGTCTGAGTTCAAAGTGAAAGCCCCTCAACTTTGGGCTTCAGTTCTGCCTCTTATCCCAGGCCCACTAGAGCTGGAGGCTTTTTCTGACTCATGCAGCTATTGGCTGCTGAGGCTGACAAACCCAAGATCAACAAGTAAAATAACATGCATAGTCCCAAGATTAGCAGACAACACAGCAGACCACTGTGTCAAGTCCAGGAACAATCCCAAGATCAGCAGACAACATGGCAGACCACTGAGGTGAAGACTTGGTCAGATGCAGGATCTAAATGTACAAAAAAGCTAGGGACTGTTTTCAAAGCTTCTTCTTATATACTGGAAGCTAGCCACACCCTAAAGGCAGCTACTCAGCTGCTTGACAGTAGATTCCACCATGGAGTTGATTACCAATCTCATCATGGGGAATAATTACATCTATCTGCCCAGCCACTCAAAGCCATGGCCCAGCCAAGTTGACACACAACTTGGGGAGGAGGTGGTGGTCAGTATTGCTGAGAGGGAGAATTAAAATGTAACACTGCAAAAAGGACATGGGGTGAGCGTTTTCTGACTTCTTCAAACTTCCCAAAGGGGAGACAGAATTACCATCA
>NW_006927112.1:2329-3984 GCF_000298275.1 Orycteropus afer afer | reverse complement strand
CCTTAGGCACTACACTACCAGAGCTCCCAGTAATCTGATGGGAATCACAAAGACCATGGGTAGAAGAGCCATACCAAGTAATTCACTGCATCACAAACACACAAACCAGGAATGATCTCTCTCCTCCCTGGATTCAAAAAGTGTGTTTACAACACTCAAGCAGTAAACAGAGTGGCCATAAACTGTGCCTTGTGGTCCAGAGAATAAATGTTTTAGGGATTAGAGGATGGAAGAACTGGAAGGCACAGGAAGGTTAACAAGAAGGTTGCACTCAAGTTGGGGGTTTAAGGACCAGTAGGATTTAGACGGAAAGGGATGGGAACTGAAGGCACCGATGAAAGGAAAGAATTCTTACACTGAGATTAGTCTTTGAGTATAGTGTGAGGAAGGAGCCCTCTAACAGCTCCAGGGTTGGATATTGATTCCCAGAGCCACCTTTTACAAGATCCCCCTTCAGATTCCAGGACCCAAGGTTCCCTTGAGGGCTTCTCTCAGTCCTCTCTAGTTACATTCCATGGAAATATCCATGTTCCACATTGCATGTTTTACTCCCTCCACACTCTATGCCTTCCTACTCATATTCTAGAACCAAGAAGGGGAAGGGACAATCAAAGTGAATGTGTGTGTGTATGTGTGTGTATATATGTATGTGTAAGATTGGGAGGTTCTAATATGTTGTTGTTGTTGTTAGGAGCCATTGAGTCAGCTCCAACTCATAGTGACCCCATGTACAACACAATCCTGAGCCCATCGTTGCAACCACTGTGTCAATCCATCTTGTTGAGAGCCTTTCCTTTTTTGCCGACCTTTGACTTTACCAAGCATGATATTCTTCTCCAGAGAATGGTCTCTTCTGACAAGATGATCAAAACAGGTGAGATGAAATCTGACCATTTTCACTTCCAAGGAGCATTCCAACTGCACTTCTTCCAGGACAGAATTTTTAGTTCTTCTGGCAGTCCATGGTACTTTCAATACTCTTTGCCAACACCACAACTCAAAAGCATCATCTCTTCTTCGGTCTTCCTTATTCATTGTCCAGCTTTCACATGCATATGAGGTGATTGAAAACACCATGACTTGGGTTAGGGGCACCTTAGTCTTCAAAGAGACATCTTTGCTCTTCAGCATTTTAAAGAGGTCTTTTGCAGCAGATTTGCCCAGTGCAATACATCATCTGGTTTCTTGACTGCTGCTTCCATTGGATCCAAGTAATATGAAATCTTTGACAGCTTCAATCTTTTCTCCATTCATTGTGATGTTGTTAATTGATCCAGTTGTGAGGATTTTAATTTTCTTTATGTTGAGGTGCAATCCATACTGCAGACTGTAGTCTTTAATCTTCATCAGTTAGTGCTTCAAGTCATTCTGACTTTCAGCAAGCAAGACTGTGTCATCTGCATATTGCAGGTTGTTAATGAGTCTTCCTCCAATCCTGATGCCATGTTCTTCTTCATATAGTCCAGCTTCTCAGTTTATTTGCTCAGCATACAGACTGACTAAATATGGTGAAAGGATACAACCCTGACACACTTCTTTCCTGATTTTCAACCATACAATATCCCCTTGTTCTGTTCAAATGACAGCTTCCTGGTCTATGTACAAGTTCCTCAGGAATACAATTAAGTGTTCTGGAATTCCCATTCTTCTCAATG
>NW_006927112.1:0-1394 GCF_000298275.1 Orycteropus afer afer | reverse complement strand
TTTTTCAGTCATTGGTGTTCAATGCATCAAAAGTATTCTTTAGATGGTCTCTAAATTCAGGAGGGGTATATTCAAGGTCTTTTGGCTCTTGTGGACTTGTTTTAATTGTCTTCAACTTCACCTTAAGCTTGCATATAAGCAGTTGATGGTCTGTTACACAATCAGCTCCTAGCCTTGTTTTTGCTGAAGATATTAAGCTTCTCCATTGCCTCTTGCCACAGATGTAGTCAATCTGATTCCTGTGTACTCTGTCTTGCAAAGTCCACATGTATAGCTGCTCCAAACAGTTGAAAAAGGTGTCATGAGATCTCCAGCATCATTTCTATCATCAAGGCCATATTTTCCAACTACTGGTGATTCTTCTTTGTTTCCAACTTTTGCATTCCAATCACCAGTAATAATCAGCCCATCTTGATTGCATGTTTGGTCAATTGAAGACTGCAGAAGTTCATAAAAATCTTCAATTTCCTCATTTTTGGCTTTGGTGGTTGGTGTGTAAATTTGAATAATAGTAGTATTAACTGATCTTCCTTGGAGGCATATGGTTATTATCCCATCACCGAGCATTGTACTTCAGGATACATCTTGAAATATTCTTTGTGATAATTAATGCCACACCATTCCTCTTTAATTTCTCATTCCTGACATAGTAGATCATGTGGTTGTCTGATTCAAAATGGCCCAAACCAGTCCATTTCAGCTCACTAATGCCTAGGATATTGATCTTTATGCATTCCATTTCATTTTTTGACAACTTCCAATTTTCAGAGATTTATACTTCGTACATTCCATGTTCCTGATTATTAATGGAGATTTGCAGCTGTTTCTTCTTATTTTAAGTTGTGCCACATTAGCAAATGGAGGTCCTGAAAGCTTTACTTCATCCACATCATTAAGGTCCACCCTACTTTGAGGGCAGCTCTTCCCCAGTTGTATTTTGAGTGCCTTGTGATCTGAGGGGCTCATCTTCTGACACTATGTTGGACAATGTTTCAGAGCCATTCATAAAGTTTTCCAGTACCATATCAGACAGTGTTTCACTGCTACTCAGAAGGTTTTCACTGGCCAATTCTTTCAGAAGTGGGTGGCCCCTTCCTTCTTCTGAATCTGTCTTAGTCTGAAAGTTCCACTGAAACCTGTCCACCATGGGTGACCCTGCTAGTATTTGAAATACTAGTGGCATAGCCTCCATCCTTACGGCAACATGCAAATCACCACAGTATGACAAACTGACGGATTATTGGTGGGTTTTACTATACTTAATATGAAATAAGTATAACATGCACCAGATTGGGAATGTATTCAGACTCACCTCCCCCCTTCTCCTTGTTCCCTACTTGCTAAAAAGAATTTTGTCTTTGCCTTCTCAGGTTTTCCCTGTTTCAGATTCCCTA
>NW_006927111.1:8420-8970 GCF_000298275.1 Orycteropus afer afer | reverse complement strand
GTATGGAAAGTGAATTTGCTCTGTAAATCTTCACCCAAATCACAATAAATAAAATAATAATAATAATAATAATAAAAAGCAAAACCTGTTGCCACTGAGTCAATTTCCAAGGTTGTAATCTTTATGGAAGCAGACTGCCACATGTTTCTCCCACAGAGAAGCCGGTGGGTTCAAACCACCAACTACCAGTAGGGTTTCTTAAAATAATTATAGGTATGTTGTTGTTGTAGTGTGCTGTCAAGCTGGACCCAACTCATAGCGACCCCTCCTTGGGTTTCCAAGGCAGTATCACTACGGAAGTAGATTGCCCCATCTTCCTTCCGAGGAGTGGCTTGTGGGTTTGAACTGCTAGCCTTCTGGTTAGCAGTCAAGTGCCTTAGGCACTATGCTACCAGAGCTCCCAATTATAGGTGTAGGTATATAATAATGACCAGTACATACACCTAAATGCAAAAACACACTGCCGTTGAGTCGGATCCAACTCATAGTGACACCTCCTTGGGCTCCGAGGCGGTATTACTACAGAAGTAGATTACCCAACCTTCCTTCC
>NW_006927111.1:3795-5465 GCF_000298275.1 Orycteropus afer afer | reverse complement strand
AAATAGAAAGGTTAGATGAGATACTCTCCAATGGAGGACCTGGCCCTCACAATTTCATGAATGTCAGTTTATGTAAATTCTTACAAACACTTGTTGTTTTTAGTTGCTGTGGAGTCAATTCTGACTCATGGATTCTGACTCATGGTCACCCCACATGAGTCAGTGCAGAACTGTATGCCATAGGGTTTTCAAGGCTGTAACCATCTGAAAGCAGATCCCTGGGCTTGGCTTTCGAGGCATCCCTGGGTGGGTTCAAACCACCAACCTTGTAGCTAGTAGTGGAGCACTTAACCTTTTGTGCCACTTAGCAACACAGGGACTTAAGGAACATATAATAATAAAAGTAAGCTTACTATGAAAACTTACTATGTGCTTTATATGAATTTTTACAATAATATTATGAAGTTATTGTCATCATCACTCATTTGTACAAATGAAGGTACCATTGCACAAAATGGTTAAATAACTCCCTGTTGTCACGTGGCTAAGAAGTGACAGGTCAGGTCAAAGGCAAATCCAGGCGTCTGCCTCCAAAGGTTGTGTGAAATCACTCTAATGTAGTGCCTCATCCCTATGCTTTCTAGAATTTTCCAGATGATAATGAAAGAGGAAACTGGTTCAACTCTTTTTTAAAGACAGAAAGATCCAATAAACATTGAATGCAAAAAGGGAACTGCAGACCCATCTCAACCATAATGTTGATGCAAAAATACTAGTAAAATATCAGCAAATAGAATTCAGTAGAAACATATAAACAGTGCGACTTGAGCATACAGGGTTATTCTAAGAAGGAAGGATTATTCATTGTTAAAAAAACAGAAACCAAACTCACTGCCATCAGGTCAATTCCAACTCATAGCAACCCCCTTTGGGTATCTGAGGTGGTAAATCTCTACTAAAGTAGATTGCCAGATCTTCCTTCTGTGGAGTGGCTGGTGGGTTTGAACCACCAACCTTCTTGTTAGCAGTCAAATGCCTTAGGCACTATGCCACCAGAGCTCCATTCATTGTTAGGAAATCTATTGAAAATTTTTACCACACTAGTAAGTCCAAGGATTAAAATATAAATATTATTGCTTACTTAACAGTGTTGCAAGTAACATAGGCAAATACTCTAGTGTAAACAATTTAACATAAAAAATACATAGAATGAAAATAAAAAATCATGTTCCTCCACATCTTCCCACTTCCAATTCCTCTCATGTTTCCAGAGGTAACCTCTCTGATGAGTATCTTTTCAGATTTATTATTTTTTGTCACATTTATATAGAAACACATTTGGAATTTATTGGCATTAGCTTTGTGGCCAAATGTAAAATTCCTAAAAGCTCCAGGAGCTCTGGTTGCACAGTGGTTAAGGCATTCAACTGTTAACCAAAACGTTGGCAGTTCGAACCCAACAGTCCCTCCATAGTAGAAAGACAAGCCAGTCAGTCGGCTTACATAAAGATTTACAGCCTTGGAAACCTTAGTTTTACTCTGTCCTATAGGATTGCTGGGCAGCTCTGGTAGAGTAGTGCCTAAGGCACTTGACTGCTAACCAGAAGGCTGGCAGTTCAAACCCACCAGTCACTCCTCGGAAGGAAGGTTGGACAATCTACTTCTGTAGTGATACTGCCTCAGAAACCCAAGAAGGGTTCACTATGAGTCAGGTACGACTCGATGGCACA
>NW_006927111.1:1852-2805 GCF_000298275.1 Orycteropus afer afer | reverse complement strand
CTCTACTTTACCAAGCATGATATCCTTCTACAGGGAGTGGTCCCTTCTGACAACATGACCAAAGTAAGTGAGATGAAGTCTGGCCATTCTCGCTTCCAAAGAGCATTCTGGTTGCACTTCATCCAGGACAGATTTGTTCATTCTTTTGGCAGTCTGTGGTATTTTCAGTATTCTTCATCGACACCATAATGCAAAGGCATCAACTCTTCTTCTTCGGTCTTTCTTGCTCATTGTCCAGCTTTTACATGCATATGAGGAGATTGAAAATACCATGGCTTAGGTTAGGGGCGCCTTCGTCTTCAAAATGACATTGAAATTGGACCAAAAATCGGTCCCTGCCTGGTGTGCAGTCAGGCCAAAGTAGTTTACACACCGAGTGATTAAGAGGACAGAAAATTATTTATTGCAAAGCAGCAATGCAAGGAGACTGGGGTCTGTACCCGAATCTGACTCCCTGAATCTAAATAGAATTTCAGTTTTCATAAGTTTCAGGAGAGAGGGTTATGCATCTTCATAAAAATTTCAGGAATTTGGGCGTGAAATAGTTGATGATTGGCTGAAATTTCCTTTGCCTCCGTTTAAAGGGACAGTTGTTTTTTAATGCAGTGCACTTGCGCACCAGATGAGTCACACCAGCTTCCTGTCATCAGCTGATTGGGGTTTAGGCAGAGGGGACAATGTTGGTTCCCAGCAACTTTGTTCCTGTTTGTTTCACTGCGCATGTCTGTGGGCCAAGGTCACTTTTCAAGTTGTCTCCTGAAACACATTAATATGCTTATCACCTGTTTCTAGGGGAATAGCAGGAAAGAATGGGCAGATTGGCTTTTCATTCCATTCAGTTCTTAAGGAAGAGTTATTGGGTTTACTCATTTGTCTCCAACTGGGGTCCTATCTGTCTTAACCAGGGTGGGGGAAATAATTGAGCTTTCATCCTATTCAGCTTTTAAGGAACT
>NW_006927111.1:0-622 GCF_000298275.1 Orycteropus afer afer | reverse complement strand
GTAACTGGGAATATTCAATATCTGTGCTTTTGTGTGTGTGACTTATTCACTCAGCATAACGTTTTCAAGGTTCATCCATGTTGTTGCATGCATCAGAAATTCATTTCTCTTTATTGTTGCGTAGTATTCCATTGTATGTATGGACCACATTTCATTTACTTGTTCATTCATTTGATGGACACTTGGCTGGTTTCCATCTTTTGGCTGTTGTGAATAATGCTACAGTGAACACCAGTGTGCAAGTATCTGCTTGAATCCTTTCTTACAAGTCTTTTGGGTAATACCTAAGAATGGAATTGCTGGGTCATGTGGTAGTTCTATGTTTAACTTTTTGAGGACCCTCCAGATTTTTTCTATTGTGATTTCATGCTCTGATTTTAAGCAGTGATTATTAACGACCTATTGTGAAGACTGGGCAACCCTACTTCCATAGAGATACCGCTTTGGAAACCCAAGTAGAGGTTGCTATGAGTCAGATTCAACTCGACAGCAGAGAGTTTGGAGGGTTTTTTTTTTTTTTTTTTTTGGTGCATAATGATAAAAAGCCCATAACTCTCGTCTCATTTCCCTAATTTTCCCTCTTTTCATTCTTCATTTTTGTTAGTTATGTTGTTATTTTTAC
>NW_006927110.1:5587-7528 GCF_000298275.1 Orycteropus afer afer | reverse complement strand
ACGGAAGCAGCAGACTGACATACTGTTAGAAGTGAAAACAAAGAGTTTTATTGTGGAAAGAAATTCCTGAAAGAAGAGACTCTTTAACATCCCAGGTCTGGTACCATAGTGCCTAAGACACTTGACTGCTAACCAGAAGGCTGGCGTTCAAACCCACCAGCCACTCCTTGGAAGGAAGGTTGGGCAATCTACCTCCATAGTGATACCATCTCGGAAACTCAAGGAGGGGGTCGCTATGAGTCGAGTCCGACTTGACAGCACATAAGAACAACAGGATGTCACAGTGTTCCAAATAGCAGGAAGAACAGTGAGATTTTTATCACATTATAGACAGCAAGTTGGGGGGTGGAGGTGGCTGACAGAATACAAGGAAAGAGGAAAAAAATACGTACGAGTGGTGGTGAAGTCACAAACTTTTAAAATATTTCTCTGTAACTTAATATTATCCTCTAACCTGCTAGAGTGTTAGGTTGTGGTGGCATAATGTCTAAGGCATTTGACTGCTAACCAGAAGACTGGTGGTTCAAACCCACCAGCCACTCCTCGGGAGGAAAACTGGGCAACCTATTTGTGTAGAGATAAGAACAACAGGATGGAAACCCAAGGAGGGGTCGCTATGAGTCAGATTCAAGTCCACTGAAGTGCATTTGTTTTTTTCTGGTTTAACCTGCTAGAACATGTTTGATTAAGACATTCTATTTAACACCATCAAATTGCAAAAGAGACTTTCTGAACCTTTGATCAAATGTAAAATGCCTGAATAAAACAGAGATGAATGCTGTTTTCAGAAAAATTTGATCGGACTTTTCATAGGTGCCTGACCTTGGACTCCTTATTGGTTAAACAAGTATAAATAACCATAAAAGAAATTTTTTCTCTACAGTCAAGCCAGGGTGTGAAAGTAATACACCTCAAGAGTAGCTAAAGCAAATTGAAGAAATGACAAGATAAAAGACTTGAACAGAAGATTTCAAGGAACAGCTTGAGAAGACAAAGTCAGTTGTTATAATGAAATGTGCAAAGACCTGGAGTTAGAAAACAAAACAGAAGAACACACTCAGCATTTCTCAAGCTGAAAGAACAAAGAAAAAATATAAGCCTTGAATTGCAATATTGGAAGATTCTATGGGCAAAATACTGAATGATGCAGGAAACATCAGAAGAAGAGATAGGGAACACACAGAGTCACTGTACCAAAAAGAACTTGTCGATCTTCATCCATTTCAGGAGGTGGCATAAATTCAAGAGCCAATGGTATTGAAGGAAGAAGTTGAAGTTATGTACTGAGGGAAGTGATGAAAAACAAGGCTCCAGGAATTGACAGAATACCCACTGAGATTTTTCAATAAATGGATGTAGCACTGGAGGCACTCACTCAGCTATGCCAAGAGATTTGGAAGACAGCTACCTGGCCAAGTGACTGGAAGAGATACATATTTGTACCCAGTCCAAAGAAACGTATTTCACAGAGTGTGGAAATTATCAGACAATATCATTGATATCACATGCAAATAAAATCTTACTGAAGATAATTCAAAAATGGTTGCAGCAGTCTATTGACAGAGCGCTTCCAGAAATGCAAGCTGGATTCAGAAGAGGACATGGAATGAGGGATAACAGAGGTGATTATCAGATGGATCTTGGCTGAAAGCAAAGAATACCAGAAAGATGTTTACATGTGTTTTGTTGACTATGCAAATGCATTTGATTGTGTGGATCACAAAATTTATGGCTAATATTGAAAATAATGGGAATTCCAGAACACTTTAGTGTACTCATGAGGAATCTGTATGTGGACCAGGAGGTTCCATTGGAATAGAACAAGGGAATACTGCATGGTTTCAAATCAGGAAGGGAGTGTGTCAGTGTTGTATCCTTTCATCATACTTATTCAATCTGTATGCTGAGCAAATAATCCAAGAAGCTGGACTATATGAAGAA
>NW_006927110.1:2489-4387 GCF_000298275.1 Orycteropus afer afer | reverse complement strand
CCCAGACCTACTGAATTAGAATCTACATTTTCACAGCATCCACAGGAGATTGATTTGCACAATAAATTTTGAAAAACACTAGACTAAGGCCAAAGACTGAATAAGGCCAGAATTACTCAGAGGCATGGAGGGTGGAGGCAAAAAATAGATGTTTGAGAGAGAGATTTTGAAAAACAAACAAACAAAAAATCTTAACTATTACAACGATTTTTGGCCATGCACAGAAAAACAGTATGTAAACAGAACACAATACATCTAGAGCATAAATATTCTATGGATGGGAGGAGGCTGATTAGGAAAAAAAAAAAAAAAAAAAGTCTCAGGGAGGTATTTCAGGGGAAAAAAAAAGTTTGAAGAACATGGCCTAAAGGTTTGGAAGGAGGGACGATTTGATAAGCAGTAAGGTTCAGAAGACAGAGGAAGGCAAAAGATGAAAAGCCCACTCACTAAGAACAATATAACATTTTCATCTAGTTCTGGGTGGGGTTTTTACATTCAACGCATCCCATTCTCTCACCTCCAGTGCTTGGCTCACTCACACATTTAATGTCAAGGGTTTCTCTTCCTCATCAGCTAGAATCTCCGTTCTCTACAGTGTTTCTCTATATTTTGCCTGTAAGAGCCAGCTTCTCTCTCTCCCATCAAACACAAACATTTTCCAAAGACATATACCAGGATTTTCACTGCAACATGACTGACTAGTAATGGCCCCAAAGAGAAACTATCTAAATTCCCATCAACAGTAAATAGATTGCATAAACTAAGTTGTATTCATGCAATGGAATACTGTACACCAGTTAGAATGGATTATCTACATCACCTCCAAATCCAACAATATGGATAAACTCATCGATCAAGTGGGATCTGATTCATAGCGACCCCTCCTTGGGTTTTCAAGGCAGTATCACTACAGAACTAGATTGCCCAATCTTCATTCCAAGGAGTGGTTGGCGGGTTTGAACCGCCAGCCTTCTGGTTAGCAGTCAAATGTCTTAGGTACTACAGCACCAGAGTTTCTAAAATAATATATATGATTTGTAAAAAAAGGATAAAAGCAGTCTACATTAATCAATGGTGTCTGAGTCAGGATAGTGGTTTCTCTGGGAAAAGGTATCTAGAAGTTTGCACAGGTGAGGAAGTTTCGAGGGTACTGATTATATAGATGTATTCAGTTTGTGAAAATGCAGTGATCTGACTATTTGTAAGGTGCTTTTCTCTGTGAATACTATATTTACATGCAACTGATTTTAATGTGAAAAAGAGGATGAGCATGCCTTGAATGAAATGATAAAGAGGTGAGGATGACAAGAAAGAACAAAGATTAGACCTAGAAGAGGAAACTCCTGCTAGATAAATTGATAAGTTCATCAGAAAATGATTAAATAAAATAATACAGAATATGTAGCCAAGTCCTTCACCATAATGAATAAATCCCCTTACACATGGACCACAAGCTTCTATACTTCAATGCATAAGATTTACATCATAAAAGACATATTTTCCATAGAAGTAAACTGTATGATTTAGAATTTTACTTCATATTTAAGGCCATTTCTGACTCAAGCCATATTAAGTCAATTAATTTATATAAATCTGTCTTCTGTGTAGTTACGACTTTAAAGACATGTCTCGGATAAGTGATTTTTGCTTCACTACTCTGTACCTGGGACCATGGTAGACACTGTGGACACTGAAGTGAATGAGAACAGAATTGTAATGAGAACAGAACCTGCTGACTAGCTATTAAACACAGTACTAGGTTAAAGTCTACATTATCAGAAAACAACTTAAGTTAGTGATATGAAAAGGTATGATGGAAACCGAAGTGAAAAAGCGTGTCCACATATTTTTCTCTACAATATAATTATAAAAATGTCTTAGTTGCCAAGTGTGGTTTT
>NW_006927110.1:0-1638 GCF_000298275.1 Orycteropus afer afer | reverse complement strand
TGGACCACCTGATTAAGTTCACAGAAAAACTGAGGGATTTCCACATCTGTACAAAAGGACAGTCGCAACACCAGTAAGCTTTCTAACAAGGAATGCAGGACACTGATGATCCAAGACATCAGAACGAGGAGTCCACACAGCCAGGGTTTCATGATGACCATGTAGTGAAGGGGGTGACAGATGGCCACAAAGCGGTCATAGGCCATCACAGTCAGGAGGAAATCGTCCAACGCTCCAAAAAGTATATAAAAGTATATCTGAGTGATGCAGCCTTCATAGGTGATGACTTTGCTCTGCATCTGGATATTCACCAGCATCTTTGGGACAGTGGTGGAGGTGAAACAGATGTCTACAAAGGACAGGTTGGCAAGGAAGAAGTACATGGGTGTGTGGAGGTGGGTGTCTGAGATGATGGCCAGGATGATGAGCAGGTTTCCAAGCACAGCGATCAGGTACATGAACAAGAACAGAACAAAGAACATGGGCTGCAATTCTGGTTTCTCTGAAAATCCCAGAAGAAGAAAATGTGAAATTCGTGTATCATTCCCTGGTTCCATGTGGTTGGTGGTACTACCAGGGAAGAGAAAACAAGACTATTTTTCACCAAAACAGGCTTTATTAACAGAATGGAAACAGTAAAATTTATATTTTCTAGTCAAAATATTTTTTAGTAAATATAAATAAGTTATGTATTCTATCAAGCAATACACCACTAATCTGTCAGTTTGTCTTAATGTGGTGGCTTGCAAGTTATTGTGATGTTAGAAGCTGTACAACCTCTATTTCACATACCAGCAGGATCACACATGATGAATGGCTTTCAGTGGAGCTTCCAGACTAAGAAATACTAGGAAGAAAGAGGAGGCTGTCCATTTCTGGGAAAAAGAAAAAAAAAAACACCACTGAAAACTTTACAAATAGCAGTGAAACACTGCCAGATATGGTGCTGGAAAATGAGCCCTTCAGGATAGAAAGCACTCAAAATACTACTGGGGAAGAGCGGCCTCTTCAAAGTAGAGTCAGCTTTAATGACGTGAATGGACTTTCATTTGCTGATGTGGCAAAGCCAAAATGGGAAGAAATATTTACAAAACTCCATTACTAATCAAACGTGGCATATATGAAGTATGAATCTAGGAAAACTAGGAATTGTTAAAAGTGAACTAGAATGCATAAAGATCAAGATCTTAGGCATTAGTGAGCTGAAATGGATTGGTACTGGCCGTTTTTTATCAGACCATCATATGGTTCACTATCCCGGGATAACAAATTTAAGAGGAATGATATTGCATTCACTGTCAAATAGAACATTTCAGGATCTATCCTGGAGTACAATGCTGTCTGCGACAGGAGAATATCCTTACATCTACAAGAAAGAACACCACTCATCTGTGAGTTTGTCATACTGTGGTGGCTTGTATGTTACTGTGAGGCTGGAGGCTAGGCCACCAGTAATTCAAATACCAGTAGGGTCACCCATGCTGGACAGGTTTCAACAGAGCTTTCAGACTAAGACTCAGAAGAAGGAAGCAGTCATCCACTTCTCAAAGTATTGGCCAGTGAAAACCTTATGAAAGCATTGAAACACTGTCTAATACATTACTGGAAAACTTTTGAATAGCCCTGAAACACTGTCTA
>NW_006927109.1:5270-7474 GCF_000298275.1 Orycteropus afer afer | reverse complement strand
TCTTTGTGTGGACTGTGATGGTCTATTGTCTCTGAGACATTGCAACATTGTTGTATTTAGAGCTTTGTTAACTGTTTGTGACAAGCAGCTAAGGGTGAGTCAGGCTTTTCTTGGTAGTTATTTATCCTTTGCCTTTTGGTGGAGAAGGAATTGGTGGTTCTCACTCAGTAAGTGAAGTTGCAGGACATGCGGGTGTAGTTGTGCTGTATGGGGACTGTTGCTGTCTCCCACTCAGTTAGACAAAAATAACAGTAGAATAAGCATAAAAAGTGAAAGCAAATAGATTAAAAACACACCATGTAATCACACAAAATCAGAAACCAAAAAAAGAAAAAAGGGGGAAAAAAAAACACTGCATTGTCTGGTGAGATGACAGTAGAAAAAAATGGTAGAGAAGAATAATAAAAGGAAAAATGCAAAATGAAAACAAGGAATAATGGTAACCTTGACAATGAAAAAAATAATAATAATTACAACCAGCAACAGGGAAAAGAAAAAAACTGAAAACTACAATCTAGGAAGGGAAGAGTAAAGAATAATAATAATGACAAAAGTAATAATAATAATAATAGTTTTAAAACAGACAAAAACAAACAAACTAAAATAATAATAATAATAAGGGCAGGGTCCCCAGGCTCTGTCTAAGCACACAGGCTGGGATGGAATTCCTACCAGACTAGAAGGTGGGTGGGAGTGAGGAATGGTCACACCTCTGTTCACCAAGAATGTGTGGGATATAAGAGTAACAAAGGGAATGTCACACCTCTGCAATTGCCCTGTCTGGAATGTCCTTGCTATTCCTGGTAAGTGAAGCCTGTCCTTAAGTCCCTGGAATCTGGGAGGATGTTGTCACTTTAAATATCCAAAATGGTCAAACCACTTGTAAACATTCAAAATGGCTGTGCCCTCGGGACAAGCAAAAGTCTACAGCTTAGCCTATTTTCCTTTTCACTGTTCCCCTTTTATATACCAGGCACCAGAGCAGACCTCCATACAGTCCCTGGCTAGCAGGGATAATTTTTAATTTAATTCTTAGGTCCTACAATAATTAGGCAATATCCAAGATGTCTGTGCAGTCAGGATTGCTGCCAGACTGAAGATCTGTATGTCTCTTTTTAGGTGTTTTGATGCAAATTCTTCTGTTAGTTGGAGTTTAGTCCACTTCTATATCCTTCCTTTCAGAGCTCAGGGCTCCAGGATTATATTCTGTATTTGTTTTAATGGCTTCCCCTTTTCTTTGTTGAAGAAGGTCTGTGCAGTCTTTCTGCCTATTCCACCAGCTTACCAGAAGATCACATTATCAATACTCTATATTCTTAAGCCACCTGTTGAAATCTTCTGCTCAGCTCTTTTACTTCCTCATTTCTTTTATTTGTTTTATCTACTCCATGTTCAAAAGCAAATTTTGGAGTCCCTTCTGGCATTTATTTTGGTCTTTTCTTTTTTACCTGTCTTTTTAATGAACTAATCTTCAGTGCTATTATTACCTATTAATTACTATTATTATAAGATATTTACTTATGTTTATTGACTATGTAAAAACGTTTGATGGTGTGGATCATAACAAACTATGGTTAACATTGAGAACAGGAATTCCAGAACAGTTGATTTTGCTCATCAGGATCCTGTACATAGATCAGGAGGCTATCATTTGAACAGAACAAGGGGATACTGCATGGCTCAAAATCAAGAAGGGAATACATCAAGATTGTATCCTTTCACCATAGTTATTCAACTTGTATACTGAGCAAATAATCTGAGAATCTGGATTATATGAAGAAGAACATGTCATGAGGATTGGAGAAGACTCATTAACAATCTGCAATATGTAGATGACATACCTTTCCTTGCTGAAAGTAAGGATGACTTGAAGCACTTACTGATGAAGATTAAAGACTACTGTCTGCAGTATGGATTATACCTCAATATGAAGAACACAAAAATTCCTCACAGCTGGTCCAATAAACAGCTTCACAATGGTTGGAGAAAAGATTGAAGTTGTCAAGAATTTCATATTACTTGCTTCTACAATCAACACCAAATGGAAGCAGCAGCCAAGACATCAGACAATGTATCATACTGTGTAAATCTTCTGCAAAAGACCTCTTTCAAGTGCTAAAGATCAAAGATGTCTCTTTGAAGACTGAGGTGCATCTAACCCAAGGCATAGTATTTTCAATCACCTCTTATGCATGTGAGAGATG
>NW_006927109.1:2480-4735 GCF_000298275.1 Orycteropus afer afer | reverse complement strand
GCAAGCCACCACAGTACACCAAACTGACAGACAAGTGGGGGATCATTTGCCAAATACTGCAACAGGTCACGACAATAGAATGTTAAAAAAGGCAAATAATACATCTATGCTTATGTTATATTATTGATACTTGTAATTGAAACAGGTCTCCATTATTTTCATATATCCTATATTATTGAATTCTGATAATGGTTGGGTAAGGTAACCATTATAAATATTGAGATGATTCTACTGGTGGAAATACTAAGGATCTGAGAGACCAAGTTCTCTTCTTATCCTGTGCTATCAAAATCCTGTAATGACATAGCACAACTCCTAAGATAATTTTTTCAACTATTAGCACAAAACACATTCAAATCGAGTGTGTTTAGCCTTAAAAATAAATCAGCAGTTGTTGGCATTTCATTTATTTTTATTCACATGAAATGTACATTGTCAATTCTTAAATCATATATAACTTTTTTATACTTGCCATTTCAAATAGCCTGCATCACACCTCCTCTTCCATTAGTGTATATAATTGAGAACTGACTTGAAGTTAGGAAAAGCTTATATTGAACAATTTCCTAATTCTAAAAGAGTTTCTTTAACTTATAATTTTCTTCTTATTGCTTGAGCTAGAGAATAATAAATGCTTGATTACTTGTTCTTTTATAGCTGCAAGTATTGTCTGTTTCTAGAAAACAGGGCTATTTGTACATTACATTATACAAAAGATTAGATCTATCACCTCATTACCTGGAGTGTATGCCTTCATACATAATGTTTATCTCACTATCTTTCTTCTAACCTACCCACTTCAATTATCTTTCTCCACTTCTTATTGCTTTGCATCTATTGCCTGAATTACTAGGCCATGAAATGGTCTTGTGTCTATAACTCAGCTTCTGACATTTCTAAATCTTCCTTGTGAGAGATATCAGAAAGGAGTACTTCATTTCTTTCCTGAATTAATAAGATATATGGTTTTAATTGATACCTTTTCAACTAATTAAATTGCAATTGGAATGCATATGGTAGAGATAAAGTCTGAATTTACAGCTAAAAATTGCATGGATTTTACATTTTAAATTTAAAAAATATTACTAGTACTTATTTATACAAATACATTAAATATTGTCACACAAACAGCTAAGATAGAAAAATAATGTTGTTCATTGCTCTTTGTGGCACTCTGCCACAGTGATTTTATTTTGTGATTATAATTCATGAAAGACAAGAAAAAAGTTTTTGATTATTACTAAATTTGTTTTGGCTTTTTTTTTAATTTGACTTTTTTTAATTTGGATAGTGGAAATTACATTCTTAAAGCACAAATACACCCTTCATATTAAAAATTCAATATGCTCAAATGAAAGGAATAGTATTATCTGAGCATGCTACTTTTTTAAAGAAAGTAATACTATATTTAAAAAGTAATTTGAATCCTGTTTATATACAAAAAAAAAAAGAAAAAGAATGTACTTTGAGAAGTTATTAGGTCAAACTGAGGCTTAAATTACACATAAATATGAGTGAATTCTGACTGTTTTCTTGGTATTACAAAGTTCTGAAATTGTAAACATCTGTCTCAAGGATATTTCCTAATGTGTAACCACTCTGTGGGCTAACATTAATAATAATGCTTATCTCAAAAATATGTTTAAATGGTCCTAGATTAATACATAAGCTGTATGAGACAGAAGTTCACTTGCATGAGAAGATACCTCGTCTATGTACTGTCCTCAGGCTTTTATATTTCTAATGTTTTACTATCCATCATACAGGAATTTTCAGTAGGTTTATTGTTTTATTTTCCCCTGTCAGTAAGCCAAAACTTATTTGTTTGTGTGCAAATCAATAGATATATTTCAATACATCAACAGGCTACAGAGGAAATAATGATTGATGTGATTCAATTTTATTAAAAAAAAAATTAACAAAAGCCAGCAGTATTCATTATTCACCATGAAAAGAACTCTAATAAAACTGGAAATAGAAGTGTACCTCTTCAATTTGAGATTCAACATCTACATAAAATCGACAGCAAATATCATTCTTCATGATGAGTGACTAGATAATTTCCCTCTAAATTTAAGATCAAGACAAGAGTGTCCACTTTTACTGCTTCTATTCAACATTATACCAGAAGTCCTGCTAGTGCAGTAACACAAGACAAATGTAATTACAGATTGGGAAAGAATAAATAAAATTATCTTCACTTGCAGATGATTAGGTTATCTTTGTGGAAACTTTCAACATTCTACAAAAAAAAA
>NW_006927109.1:0-1370 GCF_000298275.1 Orycteropus afer afer | reverse complement strand
AAGCTAAATGTACACATAACGTTGAATGGAAAACAAACTCTTAATAAATATATAAACAAAATAAAAGATTAAATATAAGTTATCCCTGAAGGGATCATGGAATAGAAAATAAGACATTAGGTAAATTCTGAAGAAGATTGAGTAAAGTAAAAATGTTAGGTAATAATAGTGTATCAATACTGGATTACTAATTGTGACACATATACTATATTAATGTAATAGTTTAATAATTGGAGAAGATGAGTGTTAATTATATTGGCACTCTTTGCACTATCTTCAAAATGTGTCAAAAATCTACATAGATTCTAAAATTTAAAATTAACATAAAACAGAAAAGAAGATCCAATAACTGTAATAATTTCAGAATGTATTCATGTTTATTTTGTACATCACAAATATAAGTGACTATAAAGCAGAAGAATGATTTAAAGTAATCATTGATGAGAACATTCCAAAATGAATGACAGATACCACACTACAGATACCGGCAATTCAGAAAACATCTAACAGAATTAACTCAATATAAAGCAAAAACATAACACACCCTTACACATACACACTTAGGCATATTATTTCAACTGCAAAAGAGCATAGATAAATATAACATCTTTAAAGAAGCCTAAAGCGGGGAAAAAAGTGAAAGAAAGAAAAAACGTCTTATTAATAGAGGAACCAATACCAGAATTACAGCCAAATTTTGTCAGAAACCATGAAATGTGAAAGATTTGAATGAAATACTTGTATTGAAATAAAAACCCACTAAAATATTATATTGAGTGACAAATGAACAAGATAGCTATTGTTACCACAGACATTTTAGAGATGAAGAATTGAAACGCAGTGAGAAGAAGTAACTTTTTCAAAGTCTGATAATTAGTAAAGATTATAGCTGCAATCTGAACCTAGACCATCTACAGAGATCATACCAATATCATATAATGGTACTCTGTCCATTTACAGGCAGTCCCTGGGTTACAAGCATCCTAGTTAAAGACAATATATGAGACTGCTTCACTGCTATTCATAAAAATGAACAAATCTGTCCAGAAGGACAAACAAATCTGTCCTGGATCAAATGCAGCCAGAATGCTCCCTGGAACTGAGGATAGCCAGTCTTCGTCTCACCTTCTTTGGTCATGTTGTCACGAAGGACCATTCCCTGGAGAAGGACATCAAACTTGGTAAAATGGATGATCAGTGAAAAAGGGGAGGCTCTCAACAGGATGGATTGACACAGTGGCTGCAATGATGGGTTCAGGTATATTGTTGTTGTTGTTATGTGCCGTCGAGTCGGCCCCTACTCATAGCGACCCCTCCTTGGTTTTCGGAGATAGTATCACTACGGAAGTAGATTGCCCAACCTTACTTCC
>NW_006927108.1:6738-7517 GCF_000298275.1 Orycteropus afer afer | reverse complement strand
GAAGTTCCACCTATACCAAACTCATTGCCATGGAGTCAATACCAACTCACAGTGACCTCCATTGGGTTTCCAAGTTGGTAAATCTATAGGGAAGTAGATTGTCAGTCTTCCTTCCTCAGAGTAGCTGGTGGGTTTGAACTGCCAGCCTTCTGGTTAGCAGTCAAATAACTTAGGCACTCCGTAACCAGAACTCCAAGACCAAAGAAGAGGTGATATTTTTGAGTTGTGGTGTTGGTGAAGAATATTGAAAGTACTATGAACTGCTAAAGGAACTAACAAAACTGTCCTGGAGAAAGTAAAGCTGGAATGCCCCTTGAAAGTGAGAATGGCCTGCCAGACTTTGTCTCACCTACTTTGGTCATGTTGTCAGAAGAGACCATTCCTTGGAAAAGTATATCATGCTTGGTAAAGTGGAGGGTCAACAAAAACGTAAAGTGGAGGGTCAATGAAAAAGAGCTCCCAAATATTATGTTGTTGTTTTTATTTTTTTCTTGTATATCTGATTTCTGAAGAAATATAAAAATGGGAGCTCTGACAAGGATGATTCAACATTAGAAAAACAATCAATGTCATCCACCACATAAATAAAACAAAGGCAGAAAAGGCATTTGATAATATCCATCACCCATTCCTGATCAAAACTCTCAGCAAAATAGGAATAGAGGGGACATTCCTCAACATAATAAAGGGCATTTGTGCAAAAACAACAGCCAACATTATTCTCAATGGAGAAAGACTGACACCATTCCTCTTGAGAACAGGAACCAGACAAGGATGCC
>NW_006927108.1:4670-5577 GCF_000298275.1 Orycteropus afer afer | reverse complement strand
TGTACCTCATAGCACACACAAAAACTACCTGCACATGGATCAAAGACTTAAATGTGAAACCTAAAACTATACAGTTCCTCAAGCAAAAACTGAGGGCAATTTTAGGGGCCCTAATGTATGGAATAAATAGACTATCAAGCATAACTCAAAATGCACAAACAACAGAAGAGAAACCAGTTGATTGAGACCTTCTAAAGATTAAATTTTTGTGTGCTTCCAAAGACTTCTCCAAAAGAGTCAAAAGAGAACATACAGATTGGGAAAAAATATTTTGTAATGCCATATCTGACAAGGCACTTATCTCTAGAATCTATAGAAAACACCAACACCTCAATAACAAAAAGACAAACAATCCAATTTAAAAAATGGACAGAAGACATGAATAGACACTTCACCAAGGATGACATTCAAGAGGCCAACAAACATATGAAGAAATTCTCAGGATCAATAGCTATTAGTGAGATGCAAATCAAAACAACAATGAGGTACCATCTTGCTCCAGCACTAGTAGCAAAGTTCAACGAGACAGAAAATAAAAAATGCTGGCGAGGATTTGGAGAGATTGGGACTCTCATACACTGTGGGTGGGACTGTAAAATGGTACAACCCTTGTGGAATACAGTGTGGGGATTCCTTTGAAAATTAGAACTAGAAATACTATTTGACCCAGCTATTCCATTACTAGGTTGTTGTTGTTGTTACGTGCCGTTGAGTTGGACCCGACTCATAAAGATCCCTCCTTGGTTTCTGAGGCAGTATCATTACGGAAGTAGATTGTCCCATCTTTCTTCTGAGGAGTGGCTGGTGGGTTCGAACCACCAGCCTTCTGGTTAGCAGTCAAGGGCCTTAGGCATTATGCTACCAGAGCTCCCCATTACTAGGTATATATTCTAAAGAAGTGAGAGAC
>NW_006927108.1:2500-4120 GCF_000298275.1 Orycteropus afer afer | reverse complement strand
ATTTGGGTGAAAGGCAATGTACCAAATGTGAGTGATCAATATAGTGACATTGAGGAAGAGAAAGACATAGAGAGGTATGTGGGAAGTACAGACAACAAAGATGAACCTTTTTGGACATATAGTACGATGTGGTCAGTGAAGGCAAACACAGGTATATGGGTGGATAGATGGGTGGACAGGCTGAACTATTCACTATGTCTATGAAGTGGGGCGTACACCCAAGAACATGTATGGGTTTGTTAGACAGTGGTCCTAAAATTTATGTATATGATCTGAATTCCCAGGTGTATAATGGAGCTGATGAGGGGCAAGGTTGTAGTCAATGCTTGGTCACAGCCAGCTACCCAGAGAGACCAAGTAGTTGAACCTGTGGGCTCGGGACCATAGTCACAGAGGATATCAAGCTCAAATGGCATAACATACTACACAAAACATTGTTTCACCTCCGACTGTGGTGAGTACCGACTGAGATCTTAAAAGCTTGTAAGCTGCCATCAAGATGCAACGATGGGTCTCTCCTCATCCAGGGCAAAGAAGAATGAAGGAAACCAAAAAATTATGGAAATAATTAGTCCTACCAACTGGTGCACCATCCGATCTGCAGCCTATATAACTATGAGACCAGAACTAGATAATGCCCGGCTACTACTGTCAACCACCTAGAAGAGGATCTATGTAGGAGACCCTGGATAGACAGGGAGAACAATGCAGAACAAAACTCAAATCATTTTGGGAAAAAAGGGGAGGGCAGGTTTGCTGGCCCCATGGAGCCTGCTGAAACCACTGAGACTATAACCCCTAGCTGCCCTTCATGTCTGGAATTGAACACACTCCTGTGGCTTCCAGTGAAACAACGGACAGGCATATGAGTTGAATATTTACCTGAGGTAGATACACTCCTTGGAGAGAACAATCAAGGGAAGAAGAAGGGCTGCTTATGCACAGGGAGACAGCTCAGGCGGCAAGAATGCATGGAGGGATGGACACAGGGAAGAGGTAACTGTCAGGAGGAAGTAGGAGGGGAGATGTTGCATTGTGGAAAATTGTGGTCAATGTCATGAGACAAAGTGTATGTGAACTGTTGTATGGAAACAGTTGTTTCCTGTTGACCAAAATCACAAAAAAAAAAAAAAAAAAAAGAGCTCTGGTAGTGTAGTGCCTAAGGCACTTGATGCCTAACCAGAAGGCTCGCGGTTCAAACCCACAAGCCACTCCTTGGAAGGAAGGTGGGGCAATCTACTTCCATAGTAATACTGCCTCAGAAACCCAAGGAGGGGTTTTTATGAGTTGGGTCTGACTCGACAGCAAATAATTACAACTATATATATATGTATTTTCTCCCCCTCTTTGTTGAAAGGTGGAGACCTGATCTCTTAATGGTGAAAACCTTGACCCAAATACTTAGGAGTAAGTCAATTTAATTAAAATCTCAGAGTAGGAAAAATGAATTTAGGTCTGCAAGCAGTCAGAATCTGCAAAACTGTCTGAAATCTGGTCATGGGACCCTGTTATATAAACTCTGAATTTGACAAAACATTAAGGGATGTATCTTCTGAATAAGGACTTTTAACCTAGAACCCTAAGCCAAACTTTTAGGAATCTGAGAACTTTCGTAAATTA
>NW_006927108.1:0-709 GCF_000298275.1 Orycteropus afer afer | reverse complement strand
GGGTGATTAGTTTGCTTGTATTTGTCTGTTTTAAAACAACTAATATTGTTAATAACTTTGTCCTTTTTATTATTATTCTTGGTCTTCTCCTACCAGGTGATAGTTTTCAGCATTTTTTTTTTCCTGTGCCAGGATGAATTTTTTTTTTTTTACTTTAAGGTTTATTATTTTTTTTAACCATTTTTTCTCATGATTAACCCTGTTCCTTGTTTTTCTTTTTGCATTTTTTCCATTTTTTTCTTCATTTATTATTTTCCTTCCCACTATTTTTTTCTTAGTGCCCTATCCCCAGATATTACAGTTTTTTTTTTTTTTTTGGTTACTGTTCCTGTGTGATTATATACTGTGTTTTTCATACATGGCATTTTTATTTATTTTTTTTATGGTTATTCAATTGTAATTTTTGTCTAACTGAGTGGAAGACAACAACAGCCCCCATTAAGACACAACTACACCCACAACTTCTGTGACTTCACTTACTGAGCAAGAGCCACTACCTCCTTCTCCACCAATGGACCAACAATAAAAAAACCACCAAGAAGAGACTGAATCACCCTTGACTGCTCTTCACAAATAGTTAACAGAGATCTAAATACAACAATGCCATGATACCTCGGAACAACAGATCATCACAGTCCATACAAAGAAGTGGGATAATGTGGTAGAAACAAGGGAGCAAGATACAGAACCAGAATACATCCCTGAGGAA
>NW_006927107.1:6651-7630 GCF_000298275.1 Orycteropus afer afer | reverse complement strand
CCTTTCAAGAAACCATAATATATCTACATAAATGGAAGAATATATCATGCTCTTGGATAGGAAGATTGAAGATTGTGAAATTGTCAGTTCTATCCAAATCAATCAATACATTCAATGCAGTCCCAATCTAGATCCCCTCAACATTTTTTAAGGATATGGAAAAAAAAAAATCACTAACTTTATATGGAAAGGAAAGAGACCTCCAAAACCCAAAGCACTATTGAAGAACAAAGTAGGAGGTCTCACACTACCAGATCTCAAAACCTACTATACAGCCACAGTAGTCAAAACTGCCTGGTATTGAGAGGTTCTGGTAAGATGGCGGACTAGGCAGAAAGACTGCACAGACCCTCTTCAACAAAGAAAAGCGAAACCAATTAACACAGACACAAAAGATAATCCCAGACCCCTGAACATTGAAGGGAAAGATATAGAAGTGGACTAAACCCCAACTAGCAGAAGAATGTGCATGAAAATACCAAAAAAGGAGACAGATGGAGCTGCTGTCTAGCAATGATACTGAGTGATCCTGACAAAACACACAGCTTGGAGATTCCCAAGTGGTGGTAGGACCTAAGAATTAACCTAAAAATCAGCCTTGCTAGCCAGGACTGCATGGAGGACTGTGCACAGTGGCTGGGGAATAAACGAAGAAGGTGAAGAAAAAGGCAGGCTGAGCTGTGGACTTTTGCCAGTCTGGAGGATGCCACCAATTTGAATGTTACAAGCAGCTTGACTATTTTGGATATTTAAAGACAGCACTCTCCAAGATTCCAGGGTCTTAAGAAGAGTTTTGGCTTTCCAGCAACCCCAAGGACACTCTGGACCTGCAAGACTGAAAAGGTGTGACATTCTTCTTGTTACTCTTATACCCCACACTCGCTTGGTGAACAGAAGTGCGGCCATCCTCCACTCCCACCCACCTTCTGGGCCCACAGGAACTCTATCACAGTCTGTGTGCTCAGATGGAGACTGGGTC
>NW_006927107.1:5145-5622 GCF_000298275.1 Orycteropus afer afer | reverse complement strand
AAAATAAATGAAAAACTAGAAATGATTCTAAATATACAGACAGAAATTCAGAAGATTAATACTAAATTGTCAGAAATAGATAACACATTGGAAGGGCAAAGGACTAGAATTGATGCAATGGGAGACAGAATTAATGAGATTGAAGACAAATACCTGAATATTTCTTTGGAAAGGGATCAATCAGAAAAAATATCAAAACAAAATGAAGAAGCCTAAGGTTCTTGTGGGATACCATCAAAAGGAATAACTTACATGTCATTGGAATTCCAGAACAGGAAGAGACAGATGAAACCACTGAGAAAATTGTCCAAGATTTGCTGGAGGAGAACTTCCCTGATATGATGAAAGATGAGATTATTTCCATTCAGGAAGTCCAATGAACCTCAAACAAGATAGACCCCTAAAGAAAATCACAAAGACACATCATCATCAAACTCATCAAAACCAAAGACAAAGACAGAATCCTGAAAGCAGCAC
>NW_006927107.1:3942-4418 GCF_000298275.1 Orycteropus afer afer | reverse complement strand
CCATGAGAAGAACACATATATGCACACCCATGTTCATCGTAGCACTATTTACAATAGCCAAAAGATGGAAACAACCTTGGTGTCCATCAATGGAGAAATGGATAACAAAAGTATTGTACATACACACAATGGAATACTATGCAATGCTAAAGAACAATGTAGAATCTGGAAAACATCGCATAACATGAATGGACTTGGAGGGCATTTTGCTGAGTGAAATAAGACAATCACAAAAGGACAAATATTGTATTAGTCCGTTATTGTAAAAGTTAAGGAAAAGCTTATCTATAGAAGGGAATTTTCTCTGTTGGTTACCAGGGCTGGGAGGGGAGCGGAGAGAACACTGTTAGATAGATAAAGTATTGATTTGGATGAAGAGAAGGGCAATGTACCAAATGTGAGTAACCAATATGGTGGCATTGAGGAAGAGAAAGACATAGAGAGGTACATGGGAGGTATAGACAACAAATATGAAC
>NW_006927107.1:1941-2621 GCF_000298275.1 Orycteropus afer afer | reverse complement strand
AGGAAATGAAGACTGATGCTGCAACATGGATGAATCTTGAAAACATGCTGAGAAAAATAAGTCAGTTCCAAAAAGACAAATATTGCATGATCTCACTTATACATAATAACTAAATACATAGAAGCCAAAGATTGCTATTAATTAGACATAAGCAAATATATGGAAATCAAAGATTATTATTATTGGTTACCAGGAGTGAAAGGGAGAGAGAAAAGGGGAAGTATTTGTTTAGTGTGTTGACTTTATGTTAAACATGGTGGAATGCTTTAAAAAATTTTACCAAAAATTGTTGCTCAACTTGAAGAATGTAATCAATGTCATGGAATTATACATGTAGAAAATGTTGAGATGGTGTATGTTTTGTTCTGTGTATTTTCACTACAATAAAAAAATAGTTTGAGTTAATTAAAAAAGGGAAAAAATTAATATATTTTTTAAATTTTTAAAAAAAAAACACAAAAAAAAAAAAAAAACCTGCCCGGTATTGGTATAAGGACAGACACATAGAACAATGGAATAGAATTGAGAACACAGAAATAGACCCATTGACCTATGGTAAGCTGATCTTTGAAAAGGGCTGAAATCCAATAAATGGGGAAGAGAATGTTTGTTTAATAAATGATGCAGGCAAAACTGGATATCCATTTGTGGAAAAATAAAACAAGATCTGTACGTCACAC
>NW_006927107.1:0-1161 GCF_000298275.1 Orycteropus afer afer | reverse complement strand
AACCTAGGAAACATCAAAAGATGACAGAAGGCATACATAGAGTCACTGCAACAAAAAGAATTGGCTGATGTTCATCCATTTTAGGAGGTGGCATTTGATCAAGGACCATTGGTGTTGAAGGAAGAAGTCAAAGCTGCACTTAAGAAAGTGGTGAAAAACAAGGCTCCAGGAATTGACGGAGTACCCATTGAGATGTTTCAACAAACTGATGCCACTCTGGAGACACTCACTTGACTATGATAAGGGATTTGGAAGACAGCTATCTGCACATAGCTGTACCCATTCCAAAGAAAGTGATCCCACAGAATGTGGAAATTATCAAACAATATAATTAATATCACATGAAAATAAAATCTTACTGGAGATAATTTAAAAATGGTTGCAGCAATATATTGACAGATAACTTCCAGAAAGAAAAGCTGGATTCAGAAGAGGACATGGAATGAGGGATATCATTGCAGATGTCAGATGGATCTTGGTTCAAAGCAAAGAATACCAGAAAGATTTTTACTTGTATTTTATTGACTATGCAAAAGCATTCGATTGTGTGGATTGTAACAAACTAAGGATAACATTAAGAAGAATAGGAATTACACAGTACTTAATTGTACTGATGAGGAAAATGCACATAAACAAGGAGGCTATCATTAAAACAGAACAACAGGACACTGCATGGTTTAAAATCAAGAAGGGAGTGTGTCAAGACTGGATCCTTTTGCCATTCGTATTCAATCTGTATACTGAGCCAATAATCAGAGAAGCTGGACTATATAAGAAGAACATGGGGTCAGGATTGGAGGAAGATTTATTAATAACCTGTGATACGATGATGATACAATTTTGCTTGCTGAAAGTGAGGATGACTTGAAGCACTTACTGATGAAGATTGAAGACTACAGTCTACAGTATGGATTACATGTCCAAAAAGAAAAAAAAAAAAAAAAATCACAACAGGACCAATAAGCTACATCATGATAAACAGATAAAAGATTGATGTTGTCAAGAACTTCATATTACTTGGTTCTACAACTAACAACATTGGAAGGAGCACTCAAGATATCAGATGACACATAGCATTGGGTAAACCTGCTGCAAAAGACCTCTTTCAGATGCCTAAGAGCAAAGATAACTCCTTGAAGACTAATGTGTGCCTGACACAAG
>NW_006927106.1:7732-8477 GCF_000298275.1 Orycteropus afer afer | reverse complement strand
GGTCCAAGATTATCTTCTGTGTCTGTGTTAATTGGTTTCCCTTTTCTTTGTTGAAGAGCATCTGTGCAGTCCTTGTGCCTAGTTCTCCATCTTGCTGGAACAAAATTTTTTAAGGACATGGAAAAACTAATTACTAATTTCATATGGAAAGGAAAAAGACCTAGAATAAGCAGAATACTTCTCAAGAAGAAAAACAAAGTGGGAGGTCTCACACTCCCTGATCTTAAGAAGTACTATATAGCCACGGTAGTAAAAAATGCATAATATTGATACAAGGATAGACAGATAGACCAACGGAACTGAATCAAAAGCTCAGACATAGTCTCATCAATCTATGGACATCTGATCTTTGACAAAGGCCCAAAGTCCATTAAAAGTGGAAGAGATAGCCTCTTTAACAAATGGTGCTGGCAAAACTGGATGTCCACCTGTAGAAAAATGAAGCAAGACCCATATCTCAACCCATACACAAAAATAAACTCAAGCTGGATCAAAGACTTAAATGTAAAACCCCAAAATATAAAATTCATCAAAGATATAATAGGGGCAAATCTAGGCGCCCTAATTTACGCCATAAATAGACTGTGAAGCATAACCCAGAATGTGCAGGAGATAGAAGAGAAGCTAGATGACTGAGACCTTTTAAAAATTAAATTCTTGTTCACATCGAAAGAATTTGTCAAAAGGGTAAAAAGAGAACCTACAGATTGGGAGAAAATATTTGCCTATGACATATCTGACAAAG
>NW_006927106.1:5869-6599 GCF_000298275.1 Orycteropus afer afer | reverse complement strand
ACCATAGTACTGGGGTACGCCAGACTCAATTGGCACAACAAAATACATAAAAGTGTTACTCCACATCCTACATTGGTGAGTAGCGACTGGGGTCTTAAAAGCTTTCAAGCAGTCATCTAGGATGCAGCTAATCGTGTCCCAGTGTCAGAAGTGAAGAAGAGCACACACACACACACACACACACAAAGCAAAGGCATTTAGAAGCAATTAACCTTAGGACACAATGGTCCTTGAAACCAGACGAACCGGATGGTGCCCAGCTACCAATGCCAACCACTCAGGAAAGGATCAAATCTGGAGATCCTGGATAGAGTGAGAGGGCAAACATGGAACAAAATACAAAAACTCAATAATGACCAGAATTATTTGTCAGACGAAGTCTAGTGAGACTCCCAATACTATGGCCCTGAAATACATTCAACGCCTAGAATAAAACTCACCCCCTGGGGCGGACTCTCAGCCCAATGGTTAGCAAGATGTACACACAGACCACTCAACCCAGGATGCTGCACCAACACACTCAATGGTAATGCATGTCCTAAAGCAATAAACCATGGGACACAACAGTACAAACATTCAAACTGAGGAAATGTAGGACAAACAGGAGTGCATGATTATGAGGGGCACAGGGGAGTGTTGCAGGTTAGGGAGGGGAGGAGGCCGCGTTGGGGTTGGACATGGGGAATGGAGAATGAAACGAAATGTATGCGTGACTTTGAATGTAAAACAA
>NW_006927106.1:1777-2690 GCF_000298275.1 Orycteropus afer afer | reverse complement strand
AGCCATTCCATTACTAGGTATATATCCTAAAGAAGTGAGAGCCATGAAAAGAAGAGACATATGCACACCCATGTTCATTGCAGCATTGTTTACAACAGCAAAAAATTAAAACAACCTAGGTGCCCATCCGTGAAGATTGGATAACCAAACTACAGTACATACACACGATGAAATACTATGCAACCCTAAAGAATAACGTTGAATCTGCAAAACACCACATAAAGTGGATGAATTGGAGAACATTATGCTGAGTGAAACAAGTCAATCACAGAAGGACAAATACTGTATCAGTCCACTATCATGAAAAGTCAAGGAAAAGTTTATATATGGAATGAAACTTTCTTTGTTGGTTACCAGGGGTGGGAACAGAGGGGAAGCAACAGTGCTAGATAGGTAGAGACAAGTTTTTGTTTTTGTTTTTTAATTTTCCATTTTAAGAGTTTGTTTTACATCCAACATTACCTGTACATTTAGTTTCACTCCCCATTTAACATGCCCAATCCTAACCCATTCTCCTCCCCACCCTGCCCAGTAACCCTCCCCAAGCACCCCTCCTGTGTGTCCTGCATTTCCTCGGTGTGAATTTTGCCCCTCTGGTGCACCATGGTTGATTGCTCCAACGGATGAAGAAATTCCATAGAGTATGTGCGTGTGTCACCCTGGATTGAGTTCTCTGGTGTTTACATCTTGTTTACTATTGGGCTGAGGGCCAGCCCCTGGGAGTGGGCTTTATTCCAGGCCCAGAATGTATCCCAGGACCATTACATGTGATCCCATGTAATGCAGGTCTCACCAGACTCCATCTGACCAGTAATTCTGATAAGTATTGAGTTTTTGGATGTTGTTCCACGTTTTCCCTCCCACTCTCTCCAGGATCTCCAGATATGATCCTTTCCCGAGTGGTCGGCATTGG
>NW_006927106.1:0-757 GCF_000298275.1 Orycteropus afer afer | reverse complement strand
CCCCTCTACTTCCCTCCCCACCCCTGTAATCTACAAAGTGAGTTCTCTTTCTTAAGCAAAACTTTGTTTGTTTTTTACAGTGATGGGCTCATACTGTATTTGTCCTTCTGCAATTGACATATTTCACTCAGCATGTCCTCCAGGCTCATCCACGTTGTGAGATGAATCTCATATCCTTCATTGTTCTTTAGTGTAGCATAGTAATCCATTGGGTACTTTTACCATAATTTGGTTATCCATTCATCTGTTGATGGACATTTACGTTGTTTCCATTTCTTTGCTATAGTGAATTGTGCTGCAATGAATATGGGTGTGCAATGACATATGTCTGTTCATGCGCTGCCTCTCATTTCTTTAGGAAATATTCCTAGTAATGGAATTGCTGGGTCAAATGGTATTTCTATTTTCAGTTTTTTAAAGAAACGCCGTACCGTATGCCCCAATGGTTGTACCATTTTACAATCCCACCTGCTGTGCGCAAGAGTTCCAATATCTCTGCAGCCTTGCCAGCATTTGTTATTTTCTGTCCTGTTGAACTTTGCTGTTATTGCTGGGGTGAGATGATATCTTATTGTTGTTTTGATTTGCATCTATCTAATGACTAATGATCACAAGCAATTCCTCATGTGTTTGTTGGCTGCCAGCATATCGTCTTTAGTGAAGTGTCTGTTCAAGTATTTTGCTCATTTTTGAATTGGATTGGTTTTGTTTGTTTGTTTGTTTGTTTTCTTTTGGTGTTGAGGTGTTATAGTTTTCT
>NW_006927105.1:4706-7350 GCF_000298275.1 Orycteropus afer afer | reverse complement strand
TTGCATTCCAGTCACCAGTGATAATTAACACATCCTGATTGCATGTTTGGTCAATTTCAGACTGTAGAAGCTGATAAAATTCTTCAATTTCCTCACCTTTGTCTTTGGGGGTTGGGGCGTAAATTTGAATAACAGTCATATTATCGGGTCTTCCTTGTAGGCATATGGATATTATCCTATCAATCTTTACATTACAATCCCCATTTTACAGATGAGAAAAATGAGGCATAATTAATAAACAGTAGAGCTTATATTTAAGCCTGGAAGTTTAGCTCCAGGAACTTCAATCTTAAGCACTGTTTTATACTTACAGGAGGAGTCTCTTGGTGATTCAAATGGAATGCTTAGCTGTTAATTGAAAGGTTGAAGGTTCAAGTCCAACCAAATGTGCTTCAGGGAAAATACCTTGTGATCTGTTTCCAAAAATCAGCCACTGAAAACCTATGGAGTACAGTTCCCATCGACAAATCATGTGTTGTCATGAGTTGGAATTGACTCAATGGCAGCTGTTTCTAGTACTGGTATACTGACAGAAACTAACAGAAAGTTAGCAGAGGAAAGTATGCTGGGTTTTTGTAATTCAAATAACAAATAAAATCAAATAAATATACCTTTAAAAGTGTATTGCATAGTACCAGATACTTAATAATCCTAGCCAGAGGTATTCAGATACCACTATGTATGTAATGTTTATTTATATAAAGAAGAGTTCAAATCATCGTTCAGTTATCTATTCCTCCAAGGAGACTTTTCTTACCTGGCTCTGCCATTGCTGCCCTCTACCCATCCAATATAGATAATTGCACAATCTTTTCCAAGTCATACTATCAGTATGCTTCTATTGCTATATGCTGTGGGAATACAATTTTTCTATTGCATATTTTTCTCCCCCATTAGACTCTGGCCCACCAGCCACTGGAGAAGGAAGGTTGGGCAATCTATGTCCATAGTGATACTGCTTTGGAAACCCAAGAAGGGGTTGCAATGAGTCAGCTCTGACTTGAGGGCAGTGGGCTTTTTACTAGACTCTGGGCTCCATAAGTCCAGGACTTTGTCTTATTTGGTTCCCTATTCCTGATATAGCAGGATTGGTAAACTAGAGAGTCAGCAAAAAGGGGGAAGACCCTCATCAGGATGGACTGGCACAATGGCTGCAACAGTAGGCTCAAGCATGGCCAAAATTGTGAGGATGGTGCAAGACCAGACAATGTTTCTTTCTGTTGTACATAGGGTTGCTATGGGTTGAAGCCAACTCAACGGCACCTAATAACAATATTCCTAGTATCTTATGCTATGTTTGGCACAGAGTTGGTCTTCAATTGTTGTTGTTGTTGTTATTTGCCGTCGAGTCGGCCCCGACTCATAGCGACCCCTCCTTGGTTTCTGAGGCAGTATCACTATGGAAGTAGGATTGCCCAACCTTCCTTCTGAGGAGTGGCTGGTGGGTTTGAACCGCCAGCCTTCTGGTTAGCAGTCAAGTGCCTTTAGACACTATGCTACCAGAGCTCCTGGTCTTCAATTACTGCTTGGTTAATGAATGAATTATGTACCTTCTGAGGAATTAAAAGTCATAAACAAATGTGGTCCTAATATAACATTCATTTTTAGCAATAGAATTTTCCACATGGTGGAAAACACAGAACTAATGGGGGCAGGAGGATCTGGCTTGAGATAGATGGATTATAGGAATGCCTCCAATTCTACACACCTCTCTGGGCCCACTCCCTTTGCAATGTGGCTGTCTTTGTTATCTAGTGTGATCATAACAGAAATTCCATAAATATGTGGTTTTAACAAACAGATATTTTATTCTCCAACTGTTTAAGAAGCTAGAAGTCCAAATTCAGGGTGGCAGCTCCAAGGGAAGGCTTTTTCTCTTTGTTGCCTCTGGTGAAATGTTCTTGTCACTTTTGAACATCTCTGGGGCCAGAGTTTCTTGGAGATACCCATGTGTCTTGACATCAGTCTTCCTCTGGGTCTAGCAGCTTCTCAGAGCTGGGACATGCTCTGCTCCTGGCTTTTCTTTCTTGGTAGTAATGAGGTCCCTGGATATTTCCTCAATTGTTTAATCTCTTTTATAACTCAAAAACGATTGATTCAATATACAATATAATCTGTAGATTGTATCCTGTTTCATTAACATAACTGTCTCTAATCCTGCCTCTCTGACATCATAGAGTTTAGGATTTACAATACATAGGATAATCTCTGATTGATCCCTTTCCAAAGAAGTATTCAGGTATTTGTCTTCAATCTCATTAATTCTGTCATCCATCACATCAATCCTTCTCCTTTGCCCTTCCAATGTGGTATCTATTTCTGACAGTTTAGTATTAATCTTCTGGATTTCTATCTGTAGATTTAGAATCATTTCTAGTTTTTCATTTATTTGTCATTTTCTTCCAAAATTCTTCTAAGGTTTTTTCTGTGTTTTCTTTGGTCTGTCTCTCAATTCTTTGAAGATTCCTAAAGATAATTCTTTTGAATTCCTTATCAGAGAGTTCCAATGCTGCGTCTTCCTCAGGGATGTGTTCTGGGTCTGTATCCTGCTTCCTTGTTTCTACCACTTTATCCTGCTTCTTTGTGTGGACTGTGATGGTCTGTTGTTTCCGAGGCATTGTAGCATTGTTGTATTTAGATCTCT
>NW_006927105.1:0-3736 GCF_000298275.1 Orycteropus afer afer | reverse complement strand
CAGAACACAGCTCTGTATGTCTCCTCTTTTGGTGTTTTCATGCAAATTCTTCTGCTAGTTGGGGTTTAGTCCACTTCTATATCCTTCTCTTCAAGGCTCAGGCATCCAGGATTATCTTCTGTGTCTGTGTTAATTGGTTTCCCTTTTCTTTGTTGAAGAGTGTCTATATAGATAGTCTTTCTGCCTAGTCCACCATCTTACCAGAACTCTTAATGGAATAGAACCTTATTTTTAATTTTTATGCTTTCTTTTTCTTTCCCAGGTTCTAGTTTTGGCTTTTTTCCCTTCCTTTTTCCTAGTTCCCATTTTTTTTCTTTCTTGTGGTTCTTACCAACCCACATTTTTCTTTTCACTTTTTCCCATTTTTATCATCCTTATTCTCTTGCTCTACCTCATTAATCTTATTCCCCTCTCCCCAGATATGTGGGTTATGTTTTATTTCTCTTTTTATATTTATATTTCCTTGCCCTTTTAAAGTACTTCTTTAAATATTTAAATAAAATAAAAGTTTTATTGCATTTCCTTTTTTTTTTCCCTTTCCTTTATCATTTTAGTGATTGTTCCTGTGTGTTTATGTGTTGAGGTTTTTTTGTTTTTTTTTCTTTTTCTTTTTCTCTTGTTTTTACTCTTTTGGAGCTTTTGTTTATTGATGTTTTTGTCTGAGTGGGAGATGTCAACTGTGCACATATGACCCATACATTCCTGTACCTTCTCAAGCCCCACCTACTGAGTGAGGGTCACCAATTGCTTCTGTACCAACTAATCAACAATACACAACAGCCAATATGAGCCTGACTCACCCTTAACTGCTCTTCACAAACAGCTAACAGAGATATGTGCTACCACTCTCATTCTCTATCACACACACCAGGAGACAGGTAGTGAGTGCAAAAGCACTGCTAACTAGTGCATAAGGAAGCACAGTACCCTGTTTATTCAGATATATCCAAACAAACAAAGAAAATAAAAATCTTGAGCAAATCACTCCAACACACAATCACCAATTAAATATAAACACAAAAATTTCACAATGTCTTGGAAATAACAGACCATCACAGGCCACACAATGAAGAAAGATAAAGTAAGAGAAACAAGGGACCAGGATACAGACCCAGAACATATCCCTGAGGAAGAAGGAACATTGGAACTCCCTAATAAGGCATTTAAAAGAATTATATTTAGGTTCCTCCATCAGATTGTGAGAGAGATCAAGGAAAACACTGACAAAATGAGGGAAAACACAGAGAAAACCCTAGAACAATCTTGAAAGACAATACAAGAACAAAATGACAAAATAAATGAAAAATTATAAATGATATAAAAGCTACAGACAAAAATCCAGAAGATTAATACTAAATTCTCAGAAACAGATAGCACATTGAAAGGACAAAAGAGTAGGATTGAATCAATGGAAAACAGGATTAGTGAGATTGAAGACAAATACCTGAATACTTCTTTGGAAAGGGATCATTCAGAAAAAAAAGATCAAAACAAAGTGAAGAAAGCCTAAGTTTCTTGTGGGATACCATCAAAAGGAATAACCTATGTGTAATGAGAATTCCAGAACATGAAGAGAAAAAGAAAACCGCAGAGAAAATTGTCAAAGATTTGTTGGAAGGGAATTTTCCTGATATGATGAAAGACAAGAATGTATTCATTCAAGAAGTCCAACAATCCCCAAACAGGATAGACCACAAAAGAAAATCACCAAAATATATCACCAAATTCACCAATACCAAAGACAAAGAAAGAATCCTGAAAGCAGCACAGGAAAAACAAAAAGTTACCTACAAAAAGCAACCAATAAGACTGAGCTCTAATTTCTGAGCAGAAACCATGTAGGCGAGAAGGCAATGGGATGGTATATATGAAACCCTGAAAGAAAAATTTTCCAACCAAGAATTATATACCCAGCAAAATTATCCATCAAATATGATGGTGAAATCAGAAAATTTCCAGATAAGTAGAAATTAAAGGAATTTGTGAAAACCAGACCAACCTTACAAGAGATGCTAAAGTGAGTTCTTTGGACAAAGAACCAACAACAGAAAACAACAACCAAATATTAACACACATGATGACATAATCCAACCCAGTTATGGAAGTATCCAAAGGAAATAAGCATACAAGACTGTAAACAAGGAACCAGAGAAATCAATACCAACTGAGGACAACTACAAAACAAAAAGAGGGAAAAATTTGTGTAATTACAGAACTTCTAAATGGTCAGGAAGTCAAGACAATTGCAAGATAGGACAGAGTGTTCTAAATTTGAGAAGAAAATTATAAATCACAGGTTAACCTCAAAGAAAAATTATAAACTTTCACAAATTTTCAAAATTAAAAAGAGGACAAACACAAATATCTAGCAAATACTAAAACAATAACAATGAAGGAAGTGATAACACAATTCATAAACAAAACAAACCCAGCACAGAAAATCATATGGACAAAAGAAATGAGTAAAACCACACACACACACAAACATAACAAAATGACAGCAACAAATTCATACTTGTCAATAATTACACTGAATGTCAATGGGTTAAATACAGCACTCAAGAGATGGAGAGTTGCAGACTGGATAAGAAAACATAACCCATCAATACACCATCTACAAGAGACACAGCTCATAGACAAAGACAAAAATAGACCAACAATCAAAGGCTGGAAAAAACATATCAAGCAAATGGCAACCAGAAGAGATCAGGAGTGGCAATATTAATTTCTGATAAAATTGACTTTAAGACAAAAACCATCAAAAGAGACAAGAAAGGACAGTATATAATGATTAATTGAATAAGTATAAATGATTAATTGAATAAGAGGATATAACCATAATAAATATCTATGGACCCAATGAAAGAGCCTCAAAATACATAAATCAGACTTTAACAGAATTGAAAAGACAAATAGATGACTCCACAGTCATAGTAAAAACACAAATGCAACCACGGCCGTGGCATTGTATCCGACTCATAGTGATCCTTCCTTGGGTTTCCGAGGCAGTATCTCTACAGAAGTAGATTGCTCAACCTTCCTTCTGAGGAGTAGTTGGTGGGTTTGAACTATCAGCCTTCTGGTGAGCAGTCAAATGCCTTAGGCACTACACCACAAGAGCTCCTCACAGCACTGGAAAAGAATGTATATTGTGTTGGATGAGGTGCTTTGTAGATATCTACAAAGTCAATTTGGTGAATTGTATTGTTTAGTTTTTCTGCATATTTTTTGAATTTCTTTCCAGATGTTCTATCTTTGATTGCAAGTGATATATAAAAATCACTGACTACACACTCATAGCAGTCACTACTTCACCCAAAAACAGCACAATATACATTCTTTCCAGTGCATGTGAAATATTTTCCAAGATAGACCATATGATAGGCCACAAAGCAAGCCTTCATAAATTCTAAAAAATTGAAATACTACAAAGCGTCTTCTAGGATCACAGTGCTATAAAATTAGAAATCAACAATAGGAAGATCAATAGAAAAAGAGCAAAGACATGAAATAACACTCTCCTTGAAAATGACTAGATAATAGAAGAAATAAAAAAAATGAAATTAAAAAATTCTGTGAATCAACAGATACATAGACCAATGGAATAGAATTGAGAACCCAGATATAGATCAGTCGATCTATAGTCAGCTGATCTTTGACAAAGGCCCAAAATCCATTAAATGGGGAAGAGAATGTTTGTTTAATAAATGGTGCTGGCAAAACTGGAGATCCATTT
>NW_006927104.1:2044-7513 GCF_000298275.1 Orycteropus afer afer | reverse complement strand
ACATACAGTACTGCGTTGTCAGTGAAGGCTAACATGGGTATATGGGTGGATAGACGGGTGGACAGCCTGAACTATTAGGTATGTCTATGAAATGGGGAGTGTATCCAAGAACATATATAGCGTTGACAGACAATGGTCCTAGAAGTTTATGTGAATGATCAGAATTCCCAGGTGTATAGTAGAGCTGGCAAGGAGCAAGGATGTGCTCACGGCTTGGTCACAGCCAGCTACCCAGAGGGACCTAGTAGTTGAACCTGCGGGCTTGGGACCATAGTCGCAGGGGACATCAAGCTCAATTGGCATGACATACTATACAGAACATTGTTCCATCTCTTACTTTGGCAAGTAGTGACTGGGATCTTGAAAGCTGGAAAGCTGCCATCTAGATACAACAATGGGTCTCTCCTCGTCCAGAGCAAAGAAGAATGAAGAAAACCAAAATTCATGGAAACAATTAGTCCTAGAGACTGGTACACCATCCGATCTACAGCCTATATGACTATGAGACCAGAAGAACTAGATGGTGTTCGGCTACTGCTGTCATCCACTTGGAAGGGGATCTATGTAGGAGATTCTTGATAGAGAGGGAGAACAATGTGGAACAAAACTCAAAATCATTCGAAGAAAAAAAAAATTGGGGGTGGGAACCAGGTTTGCTGGTCTGATAGAGCCTGGTGGAACCACTTAGACTATGGCCCCTAGCTGCCCTTCAGATCTGGAATTGAACCCACACCTGTGGTTTCTGGCCAAACAAAAGACAGGCATATGAGTTGAACATTTATCTCAAGTAGATATACTCCTTGGAGAGAGTAATCATGGGAGAAAGAAGGGCTGCTTATGCACAGGGAGATAGCTCAGGGGGCAGGAGTGCATGGAGGGATGGACACAGGGACAAAGAAACTATGGGGAGGAAGTGGGAGGGGGGCTGTTTCATTGTGGTAAACTGTGGTCAATGTCATGAGACAAAGTATATGTGAACTGCTGTATGGAAAGTGAATTTGCTCTGTAAATCTTCACCCAAATCACAATAAAAAAAAAAAAAAAAAGAAAAAAAAAAAAATGCCTAAGATTACTCAGGTAACAACAGCAAAAGAACCAGGACTCAAATTGAAGCCAGTCTAAATCCCAAGATCTTTCTACTTCACTACTGTCTCCTGATCCCTACCTTGTAATCACCCTGGTCCAGTTTCAAACTCAGGAGCAACCCTACCTCACAAATCTTCCCTCTTGCCCCCACAGTGGTGGGGTAGAGAAGAGAGGGCTCAGGGACAGAAATTTCATCAATCTTAGCATAATTTTGCACAAGTTTGGTTATGGACTCCACCAAACTCTCATATTATCTACACTTAACACTTTCAGTAATGTTGTAATGATTATGCATAGCATTCAATATGGCTCAGATTATAATTATTATTTATTGTATTAAAAGTATTTAATATAAAACTTTCCATTTTAACCATGTTTAAGCATACAGTTCAGTGGCATCAATTACATTCACTATATTCACAGCACTGTATAACCATTACCACTATCTATTTCCAAAATATTTTCATCACTTCAAACAGAAACTTCGTACTCCTTAAGCCATAATTCCACTTTTCTCCCACTCCCCAGCCTTTGGTAACCTCTAATATGCTTTTTTTCTTCATAAACTTGCTTATTCTTATATTTCATTTAAGTTGAATAATATATTTGTCTTTTCATGTATGACTTTTTTCACTTATGTTTTCAGTTTTTATCCATGTATTATGTATTAGAACTTCATTTCATCTTTTTAAAAATATTTAATTTATTTTTTGGGGTAATATATACAACGACACATGCAATTCATAATTTCTACACAAACAGTTCAGAAATATTGGTTACATATTTCATGCTGTGTTACCATTTTAGTTCTACTCACATTGTTTCATCACCATTAAGTTAGGGTCTTTGCCCTTCTTTTTTATTTGTGCTTTATATTAACTGTTGCGAGTTTACACACATACAGATCATTCTTTATAAGTGTCCTATGGTTGAGCAATCTACTTCCGTAGTGATACTGCCTCGGCAACCCAAGGAGGGGTCGCTATGAGTTGGGTCTGACTCGATGGCACATAACAACAACAACATGCTTGAGGAAAAGATTCTTCATTAATTGAGTTAAACTGTTGTTTAGCTCAAGGATGGCTTCGTGGAATAGTTGTTGTTCAGAGTTTAAAGACTGTTTATGAGCATTAGATTCAATGGCTCCTCCAGACTCAGTATATCTAGCAAGTCTGTTTTCCATACAAGTTTAAAGTTCTGTTCATCATTTTCCTCCTTTTCATCAGAATTAACCTATTGGGTCTCTGATCAAAATGCAGAATTTCACTCCTTCTGTGATTGAATAATATTTCATTGTATGTATATATAAATTATCAGTTTCCATAGGGAGCTCTGGTGGCGTAGTGCCTAAGGCATTTGACTGCTAACCAGAAGGCTGGTGGTTCAAATTCACCAGCTGCTTCTCAGAAGGAAGACTGGGCAATCTACTTCCGCAGAGATACTGCCTTGGAAATCCAAGGAGGGATTGCTCTGTGTTGGAATCAACTCGACAGCATTGAGTGATTGATCAATTCTGACTTGTGGTTACCCCATGTATGTCAGAACAGAACTGTCCTCCATAGGGTTTTCTCTTTTTATTGTAAAAAATATATACATATAAAACAACATTTGCCAATTTAACATTTTACAGATGTACAATTTAGTGATATCAATTACATTAATCATGTTCATTCATCACTCATGCCAAATTTCCTATCACCATAATTAGAAACTCACTGTTTCATAAACAGTGACTCCCCCTTTATCACTACTAAACTTTGGTCTTTATATATTTGCCTATTCTTGTTATTTCATATAAGTGAGATCACATATTTGTCTTTCTCTAACTGACTTACTTCACTCTACATGTTTTCAAAGGAACTCTGGGAACGTAGTGCTTAAGGCACTTGACTGCTAACCAGAAGGCTGGCTGTTCAAACCCACCAGCCACTCCTCAGAAGGAAGGTTGGGCAATCTACTTCCGTAGTGATACTGCCTCAGAAACCCAAGGAGCGGTCGCTATGAGTCAAGTGTGACTAGACAGCACATAACAACAACAACACTGTTTTCAAGGTTCATCAATGTGGCGTGGATCAAGACTTCATTTCGCTTTTTACCTGGGTAATATTCCATTTTATGAACACACCATATTATCCGTCTGTTGATGGACATTAACACTATTTCCACCTTTTGATTATTGTAAATAGTGCTGCAATGAATACTTGTGTACATACATTTGTTTGCTTCACTACTTTCGAGTATCTTAAGTATATACCTACGAGTGATTCAGATGATATTTTTGGCCAGTTTTATTTGATTAATTTATTAAAAAGAGCATAGCCTTTTAATTTTTTCTCACATACATGATTGTCTGCTCAAAACACATAAAATTTAGTAAAAGGCTTAGAGAGGACTGAGTGGCCAAGTCTTAAAACTTGATCATGCCTCGGTTGACCTCTTCACTTTCTGCTTCGCCCCAACACGTGCCATGTATAATTCAGAAGTTTAAAAAATCCCTAAACTATAAACTAAGAGAAAGTATGACCCCCAAAATACTTTTTGATTCCAGAGCTCCTCTTTTGATTCCTGAGATGTTTATTTTGAAACTCTTTGAGAAAAATCAAATTTCTTTTAAAAAATTAATTTTTGTGCTTCTGTTTTGCTGTTGCTCCCAACATGTGCTAACAGTGTCTACTGGGTAATCTAGTATTGGGCTTTGCTGTTAACTCACTCTATCTTTAGACATTAAGAGGAAAATAGGAGAATGCTGGGTGGTCAAGTCAACTGAGCAAGCCCAAAGAGACTTCTTGAGGTCATTCGGGGTTGCTTTAATATTTCTTCCCTGCTCATATCATTCCTTCCCACTCTTTCTTTACTTGGAAAAGCTAAGTTTAAATGTCATGATAAATAATTATGCTTCACCACTGGTTTCAAAATAGGGAGAAAATGGTCCCATGTGAGGATCTACATACATTTTCCTTCCTTGGGTTTTCCATCAGTAAATTTGTAAAAATCCCTTTTCCATCGAGTTATTATGATGAATAGCTTGTTCATAAAAACTACCAAGTGGCTTACAATTGTAAACGAGTACTCAAGTGCCAAGAAATAACTCAGTCATGATGATCATTTATGTGCAAATTTTGTTATTTGTTGAAGGAGTGGAAATACATAATCATATGAGACCCTTTCAGTTGTGTAATTAGAGATCCCCAGAGAATATGTTGGATAGAAACCAATATTTGTTTCAACATACCAGGAACTGTGTTAGGCACTAAGATTACAAAGATGAAAATGATTCTCCAAATCAATCAGGCAGGACATTGTTTCCCTCTGAAATACAGACTCATCATTGGCCTATGTTAAAAAATTAAAATTTTCATAAACACACATGAATATCCCATTATGTGTTTAATAATCTTGTTGATAAAGTAATTAAGTATAGAACTCTATGAGAATTTCTGGGTTCTTGGTTAAGCCAATTTTTTAACTACAAACTAAATAAAAGCTGTAGTACTAAAAATTGAATTGAGTTAGTTCATGATAATTAGTCCCTGGAGTATTATCAAAAACTGTCTGCCTACACAAAAAAGAAAATGAAGAAATTCACTTGCCAAGAGAGGAGGAGTCTTGGAAGTAAATGGAGTGCAGATCCCTCATCTGGATGATATTGTTGTTTTCTTAACATACATCTGCTGCATTGGAGATTTGCTATTTTCTTTTATGGTAAAATGGTGGCCTATATATCACCTCAAGTTGATAAGTAGAAAAGTTTTAGAAAAGCAAATTCTGGAGGAACTTAGGAATAGAACTGAGGAGCAAAAGAAAGTAGGGAAATTGCTGAAAGCACAGGAATGTACTCAGAAACTGGGAGAAATGGGAGAGGGAAGGTGGTAGAGGAAAGATAAAGCAAATGGGGATGAGGAGAGAGAAAAGAGGATAAAAGAAAGATAATAATGAAAGAGTGTGTAATCTTACATGCATATTTGTATGTGCTGTGAAAAGGTCCATATGCAGTATACAGTTATCAGGGGGCAAAGTTAGGATAACTTTTTAGCCACAACTAAGCACTTGAGGGAGTGAGTTAATGAGTCTGAGAGCTCAGGACCATGATCATGGGGGACATCAGCTCAGTTGGCAAAACATAGTACGTAAAACATTGTTCTACACCTACATAGTGAGTAGTAACTTGGGTCTTAAAAGCTTGAGGGCAAATAAAGAATTCAATATTGTTTACAATAGCTACCAAGAAAAATAAAATACTTGGGAATAAATCTTACCAGGGACACAAAAGACCTGTACAAAGAAAACTATTAAAAACTACATCAAGAAACCATAAGAGAACTACATAAATGGAAGAACATCCCATGCTCGTGGATAGGAAGATTGAACATTGTGAAAATGTCA
>NW_006927104.1:0-603 GCF_000298275.1 Orycteropus afer afer | reverse complement strand
GAGATAAGTTTTGATTTGGGTGAAGAAAAAGGCAATGTACCAAATGTGAGTGATCAATATAGTGACATTGAGGAAGAGAAAGACATAGAGAGGTATGTGGAAAGTAAAGACAACAAAGATGAACCCTTTTGCACATATAATATGGCATGCTCAGTGAAGGAATACATGGGTATATGGGTGGATAGATGGGTAGATAGGCTGAAATATTAGGTATCCATATGAAGTAGAGAGTGCACCCAAGAACATGTATAGAGTTGGCAGACAGTGATCCAATAACTTGATGTGTATAATCTGAATTCCCAGGTGTATAATGGGGCTGACAAGGGGCAAGGTTTTAGTCACTGCTTGGTCACAGATAGCTACCCAGAAGGACAGAGTAGTTGAACCTGTGGGCTCGGGACCATAGTTCCAGAGGACATCAAGCTCAATTGGCATAACATACTACAGAAATCATTGTCCCACCTTCTACTGTGGCTAGTAGTGACTGAGATCTTAAAAGCTTACAAGCTGGAGGCGGGGCAAGATGGCGGACTAGGCAGAAGGATTGCACAGACCCTTTTCAACAAAGAAAAGGGAAACCAATAAATACAGACACAGAAGATA
>NW_006927103.1:6571-7662 GCF_000298275.1 Orycteropus afer afer | reverse complement strand
CTGTGGCTGCCACAATGGGCTCACTCATAGCTGATGATGGTGCAATATCTTGTGATATTTTGTTCTGTTGTACATAGTATCACTATGAACAGGAACCAACTCATTGTCACCTAACTAATTACAATAACTGAAAATAAAGCCAGTCTTTGAGTCTTCTGTATGCCATTATAAGCAATGTGTACTTCTTTGGTCAAATATGAAGAGCCATATAAGGAATTTTACTAATACTATCAGGACATATGCATTTTGCTTTTTTCATACTGTGTGGAATGCAAAAGATGAATGCATTTTAAAGGGATAAAATACATTCATTTTATTATGCTAGGAAGAATAGATTATTTCATTAACTTTAATGGTTGTTGTTGTTGTTGTTATGTGCCGTCGAGTCAGCCCTGACTCATAGCCACCCCTCCTTGGGTTTCCGAGGCAATATCACTACGGAAGTAGGCTTGCCCAACCTTCCTTCGGGGGAGTGGCTGGTGGGTTTGAAACTCGAGCCTTCTGGTTAGCAGTCAAGTGCCTTAGCCACTATTCTACCAGAGCTCCCAACTTTAATGGTAGACAATATAAAAAAATACTAAACTCATTGCTGATGAGTCGACTCATAGTGCCACCTACTTGGGTTTCTGGGGTGGTATCTCTATGGAAGTAGATTGCTCTATCTCCCTTCCAAGGACTGGCTGGTGGGTTTGAACTGCCAGCCTCTTGTTAGCAGTCAAGTACTGTACACCATACAGTACACAACAATTGGAATTATTTATAAGTTTGAGGGAGGTTGTTGTGATAAAGAATGAGCCCTGGTGACATAGTGGTTAAACATTGGCCTACTAATCAAAACGTCATTCACTGGAACCCACCAGAAGCTTTTCCTTAGAAAATTGTGTGCATCTGCTTCTGTAAAGGTATAAACTCATCCCACCCCCCATCCCCCCCAAGAAAAAAAAGATACATAGCTTTGGAAACCCTGTGGGCAATTCTACTCTGTCCTACAAGGTTGCTATGAGTTGGGATCAACTTTATGCGGGTAGGTTTAGTCTTTTGGGTTGTGGTAAGGAGCATTTGAGAGAACATGTGCAGCTTCCATAAGTCCA
>NW_006927103.1:4798-5376 GCF_000298275.1 Orycteropus afer afer | reverse complement strand
TTTTTTTCTCTATGAAGATTTAATATAATATTGATTTGGGGAAGGCTATAAGCAATTCTGTCTTCATAAATAGTATGGAATTTTAAGTCAACTTAAATATACATATGTAAGAACATGGTGTGTAAACTCAATTTATTGCTGAAATTACCAAGGAATTGTCTTCTGTATTTCATAAACATCCCTATTCTCTAAAACTTTGGAATATGATAATAAAAATATTTTTGGTAAGTTAACAATTATATTTAAAAACATATATGTATACATAAGCATCTAAATTTCAAAATATAAGTCAACAATATTTTTTAGAATAAATATAGAGATACTCATTTAACCTACAGTCTAATTCTTGGGAGTTCATTTCTTAGACATAAAATCACAGATATGTTAATATATCTATGTATGATATGGTATTTATCAAAGCATTGTTTTCAGTGACAAAAAAAATTACAAAGTGAAAGTTTACCAGTAAAAGAATTTATGGGATTATATAGTGGCTAAGGCACTTGACTGCTAACCAGAAGGCTGGCGGTTCAAACCCACCAGCCACTCCTCGCAAGGAAGGTTGGGCAATCCTACTT
>NW_006927103.1:2653-3703 GCF_000298275.1 Orycteropus afer afer | reverse complement strand
AGTTCGAATCAACTTGAAGTCACCTATCAACAAAAACTAATAAAAAGCCTAAATTGCCAAAATATAAAGGCCATAAATGATGCATATCTTAAGGTACTTCTGATTTACAATCAGTAAGAAAACACTCTCCTGAAGCAGGTCAGACATAAGCCTGAAATGTGAGCAGAAAACAAAATGGAAAAAAAAAAAAAAAATTAATATATGAGCAAATCATTTTGCTGAACATGTTCTGCTCTGTATTCAATTTTTAGTTTGGACTTCATTCAAGATGTGACAGGCCTTACTTGAAAAGTTTGAAAGAGTGTAAGAACAACTCTCAATTCATTCAGTGTCCAGAATGCAGTAGAAAGCATACTAAATACATACATTAATATTTAATAATATCTACTACTATTTTACTTAGACTATATCAGACACCCTGGATCAGAAGAAAGATCAGAAAAAGCAATAAACTGAAAGACACAAATCCAGAAAAAAAGCAGATAGATTGTGTTTTACAAAATGAATATAAGGAATCAAATCAAATTCAGTGAGAATTCTTAATCCTTTAGTATACCTGGGTCAGAAATTGAAATACATGAGAGTTTTGAAAGAAGAAAGTTAAAATGCTAGCACACATTAGTACAGGACAAGAATAGAATCAGAATGGGCACACAGGAAAGGATAAATAGAATGAAGAAGATGATTGTAATATGAGTGATAACAGAACATGGGCAATGTGGTCAAAATTCTCGCTTTTGAGAGAAGAATCTGTAACTTCCTATTAATATTATGATGGATTGACATGAATTTCATGTATTATATAAGGAGCTCTGGTGGTGTAGTGGTTAAGGCATTTGGCTGCTAACCAAATATTGGTGGCTTGAACCTGCCGCACCTGTATGGAAAAAAGATGGGGCAGTCTGCATCCCTAAAGACTTCTTCTTGTTGTTGTTATGTGCCCTCGAGTTGGACTCGACTCATAGCAACCCCTCCTTGGGTTTCCAAGGCAGTATCACTATGGAAGTAGATTGCCCAACCTTCCTTCTGAGGAGTGGCTGGTGGGTTTGA
>NW_006927103.1:0-1688 GCF_000298275.1 Orycteropus afer afer | reverse complement strand
GTTGTTGTTTGCCGTCGAGTCGGCCCCGACTCATAGCGACCCCTCCTTGGGTTTCCGAGGCAGTATCACTACGGGAGTAGGATTGCCCAACCTTCCTTGCGAGGAGTGCCTGGTGGGTTTGAACCACCAGCCTTCTGGTTAGCAGTCAAATGCCTTAGGCACTATGCTACCAGCTCATGACCTCTTAAATGATGTAACATTTTGTAAAGGAATTGTTATTCCAGTTTGGTTTGGCAAAATTAGAAATATAATTTCTAAATTCATTCTGGGAGGGGAAAAAAAAGCTTTCTTGGACATCTCCTCATAAATACTTCCTTAATAACCCCCCCATTTTTAAAAGAGTTATTAAAGAAATATTTTATTTAAAAATGGTTATTAAAGAAATATTTGTGAGGAAATGTCCAAGAAAGCTGTTTTTTTTTTTTCCAATTACAGAAAAATTGTGAAGATGGTATGGAGGGTTTACTTAATATATAAAATAGTCTGTTACTGTTAGTTATTACATTACTATGGTGTATCTGTTATAATTGATAAAATAATATTCATATATTATTAACTAAATTTGATATTTATTCATATTTTTAGTTTTAGCTAATGTCTTTTTTGTGTCCCAGAATCCCATTATATTATTCGATATATCTCAAATGTGTCCCTTTCTTACGTTCTGCCACTACAATATTCTCTGGGTTCATCTTATACATCTTCCACCCATGACTAGAATTAAACATTTCTCCATGGAGACTTGGCTCTTTTTTCTAGAAAATAGCATTAGATACTAAGATGTTATTTATGAACATTGCTATGGCGATGTTTTTGCTTCTAGACCTTCTGACCTAAAAGATTAAAAATATATTATGCATGTGAATTTGTATATATACATATATATATATATATATATATATATATATATATATATATATATATATGTTGTTTTTGTTAGGTCTCATCAAGCAGATTTTGACTCATAATGACCCATGTGACAGAGTAAAACTTCCACGTAGTGTATTCTGGTAATTCAAAACACCAGCTGCTCCGTGGGAAAAAGATGTGGCGGTATGCTTCCATAAAGATTATCGCCTTGGAAGCCCTATGGGGAGCCATTGTACTCTGTCCTAAATGGTTACTCTTAGTTGCAATTGACTCAATGGCAATGAGTTTACACCTTTGGGAAGCAACTCCATCAGAGTACATACAATATTTATGCAAAGTTCCTTGGTCTTTTATCTTAATAGACTACATTCATTTCCCAAGTTACTTTGGTCAGCAACTTTTTCTTCTAACCTCTCAAAGAGGTTATTCTATATATTTGTAATACAGGTAGATTGCTCTGTCACATTCCACATTCCATTCTGGGATACCCAGACCTCTTAAATTATTTTTTAAATAATTATTACTGAGTATATTAAAGTGTATGGGTGCTATAAAATTTTCAGTATTTTGACAAATGCATAGCCATTTGAGAATCTATAGTGAATAGATTTACCAGGCTTAAAAAAAAAATCCTGTTCTTCATCTGTCCAACTTTTGCACTTCCACTGATCACCTAGCAACCACTGATCTTTTGATCATCTCTTGAATTTTGCTTTTTCCAAAATGCTATATAATTAAGAACTTACAATATTTAATATTTTAAAACTGGCTTCTTTTATTTAGCTCCATATATATTTGAGATTTAATCACCCATGTAT
>NW_006927102.1:3000-7621 GCF_000298275.1 Orycteropus afer afer | reverse complement strand
AGCAGTTCCTTCTCTGATGGACGGAAGAAAAACTGCACACGCCTGAGCAGACCAGCTCCCCTCCCGTGTCCGCCTCCCCAAATGGATCTGCTCATTCTGTTTATTCGGGAAGGCCTGAGAAGCTTCCAGGAGGCATTGCCAGGGAAGGAGCAATGGGGTACTTCACTTTGCAAACGTGAGAAATGAACTCATTCACAAGAGGGTAAAACCAGTGTGTGCAGTGCAGCCGGCCCATCTGCAGTGTCCCTGCGGACCACACAGCCACTCCCCAACCATCCACCGTGTGTCTGCTTGGTCACACAGCTACAGTGTGCGAGGGATACAGTAAGGGATACAGTCCCTCACATACAGTGCTCTCAACTACAAACGCAGCACCAACTCGCTCTCTGCTGACTTAAATCACTGGCAGGGTGCAGCCACGGAAAGAACTACTGAGGACAAGCCCTGAGCCACCCGTAAGTGTCAAAGACAACGCTGTTTCCGGCTAAAGGCGCCACTTCTGGCCACAAGCTGCTTAACAACACCTGTAATTTTAGACAAAGCAATATAAAATATCCGTGACATCAGATGGAAGGCTTAACAACATCCCTGACAAAAGCGAAGCAGGTGCCTTTTGTAATTGTTAGTAAAAGGGTCGCTCGATGACAGTGGGTTTGGTTTGGCTTTTGTTTAGTAAGAAAATGCTTCATGTAGATTTATGTTATGAAAGTAGTTATAAATTAGCCAACATCCAGGTAACCGTGCTCCTCACGATTGAAGTCAGCTTCCAAGTATTGTGATATGTTTCTCCCACACACCCCAGAAGTCACTGACCCGTCACATTCCTATCCATTTGGTCTTTTCCCCACCTCTGCTCCAATCACTATCTCCACTTACCCTTCAGTCCATCTCCATCCTTCCCTAGACAACTGGTCTAAGGACAGCAATTGCCACACTTCTCCCCACTCCTTGGCCAGACAGCCATCCCTGCCATCAGTGCACAGGTGTGCATGGGGCAGGTGTGCATGGGCAGGGTGCACCAGCCAGGTGTACATGGCGAAGGTGGATGCCAGGCAGGTGTGCATGGGGCAGGGTGCACCAGCCAGGTGTGCATGGGATTCCACCAGGACCCGGGAGCCAATATGACCATGTGAGCTCACTCCAGAACCAAGCAGCCCCGTCCTCACTGCCACACTGGAGAACTTCTGCTACGTCTTTCAACTGTCCCTCACCATAAGCACGATGTCCACCTAACTGGTACTGAGAAGGGCATGGGCCATCAGCATGATTGTCTTTGCTTTTCAGCTGACATCAACAGCCTTCAGGTTCTATTTGGGGGGAGAACAGCACACTGAGCTCCCTGTAATCCTCTATCAATGCGTTATGTTTGTGCCTCACACTGGCAAACAGCCTTTATAAAGGCAAGAAACCAGGAGAAGTGGGAAGGAAAGAAGGGAGGGAGGGGAGGAGAAAGGGGAACAGAAGGAAGGAGGGGCTCTAATTTAATGGGGAAAAGTGGAAGGCCCAGAGATTCCAGATTCAAAGTCGTTGAAAAGGACTGAAATGTCTTTGAGCTCTGCAGGCCAATCGAATACAGGAAATCCAGCCCTACTCCTGGCAACCCCACCTGCATCCAGCCTGCCCCACCGGTCATCTATGGATCGTTGCCTGAGAATAACTCCCACTGTGAGGCTCAACAAACCATTCCCCGGCGTCCTCTAAAGTGCTACAGCAAAGGTTTTTTGGGGTTTTTTTTTCCCCTTGACTCAGGTAGCTAAAGGCACACTGCCAGCTTTGGAGGAGAGTTAGAGAAAAGACATTATCACATTCAATAACTATCTCTGTTGAAGGATCCACCAAGATTTCAAAAAGTTAAAATGGAGAGGACATAAACCTCTGCCATGAGAAGTAACAGGGACTGAACCAGCACCAGCAGAATCTCAGGAGCAGCTTGATAATCAACGGCATACACACAAATGACCCACTGATGGGAGTCACCGAAGTCTGAACTGTGCAGAGCACTGGGCACGAAGGCCACGCGCAGGCAGAGGAACTCGGGCGCACTCCATCACGCCTGAGAGCAGGGCACGTTCCCCGAGGACTCATTCTGTGTAAGAACAGAGCACCACTGGAATTGACATGCTCTCTCCCCTTCCAAATCTTTCTATCTGTCACCTGGCTAGTCACCAGCAGGATACAACTCAACAACTCAACTCACTGCTATCAAGTTGGTTCCGACCCATAGCGACCCCTCCTTGGGTTTCTGAGGCAGTATCACCACGGAAGTAGGTTGCCCAACCTTCCTTCCGAGGAGTGGCTGGTGGGTTTGAACCGCCAGCCTTCTGGTTAGCAGTCAAATGCCTGAGGCACTGTGCCACCAGAGCTCCCGCCAACAGGATAAACTCTAAAAATCTCACCATCACGCCCACTGGCACTTTTTGCAGTGACACACACATACCACACACACACACACACCCTACAGCTCAACATCAACACAAATTAACAAGTGCTATTGAAGTGAAAATGGTCAACTAAAGGATACACTGGATACAAACAGATTACAATGGACATTATTCAATACAGAGATGCATTTGTGACACTGCCCTCATGGAATCACTGGGGGCTGGGAATGTACCAAGTTGGAATAGTAAGGCCTGACACAGGGACACAACATTAAATGCACAGACTGCTCAATGAAAGAACAAGACAGCAACAGTGATTAATGAGTAAGACTCAAGCCACACAGAAAAGGATGGGGACCCCTAAAAAAGCACAGCAACACTGAGGGGGCTGAAAACTGAACCCCCAAAACATCTACCCTTATTCCCAGTAACCCAAGTTAACAAATTTCCCCGAGACCCAACGTCCTGAATAGGAAAATGGTTGTTGTTGTTGTTGTTGTTGTTGTTGTTGTTATGTGCCATCGAGTCGGACCCGACTCATAGCGACCCCTCCTTGGGTTTCCGAGGCAGTATCACTACGGAAGTAGATTGCCCCATCTTCAACAAGCATTTTAGGATGGAACTTTATCTCAGGAACGTTTCAAAGATGCTAAGACCCCATCTTTCCTCTGTAAGCACATGTGGTAATCAGGGGGATCTAATCAAGGGGACCGAGACCCCTCCCCACCTCACAGTCCTGAATCTCATGAAGAGCTGATGTTCAGCAAACGCGCACGTTCCAGCACCCTAGGGCAGTATGCTTTTCTGCATACGACAAAAAGCACGTGTCCAAAGCTTCCACGCCACCACTGTGTGCCTTTACAAGGATGCAGGGCAGGGAAAGGCACCTTGCAGGATCCAAACTCAGTGATCTGATCACCGGGAAGAGGCCAGCAGACAGGGCCTGCCATCCAGCTTCAGGGAGCACTGCTTCTAGCCACTGAACCCACTGCCATTGAGTGGATTCTGACTCACAGCACCCCAGGGGACAGAGTAGAAATGCCCATGGGGTTTCCAAGGCTGTCAATCTTTATGGAAGCAGACTGCCACATCTTTCTCCCACGGAGCAGCCAGTGCATTCGAGCCACCAGCTCTTAACCACTGCACCACCAGGGCTCCTCCTCCAAGCCACTGAAAGGACACACCAACTCACAGCACACCGTCCCTTCAACTCTCAAAACACGACTTCTGTTGATAAGGTGAGCAGCAAAGCTCCCTTAACAAGAACATTTTCAAATACCAACAGGATACATTCTGCAAAGCATTCCCTGAGCTGGCAACCAGCTGGGTTTCAGCAGACACAAACCCTGCGTTCCAAGCACACGGCACTCTCAGGGACAACTGTCACTTGGCTCAGGACATCTGGCTGTGAGGTCAACGAGAGGTCCTCACTGTACAAGAACTGTGGATCCGTAAAGTCTGAAGGTCTCTGAGGATCCACCTTTCATTTTAGGAGCCATAGTCTCTCCTGAGTAATTTAAAAAAACACTTACTAAGAAAAAAAAATTCAAAGTAAAAACAGTCACCATTTGTCAAAGGTTAATAGTTGGCAACATCCCCAGGGATCCCAGAACACCAAGAAACAAGAGATCCTGGCACCTGTAAGTTACTATGTGTCCCAGGTGTTATGGATTGAACTGTGTCCTCAAAAATTAGGCGATGTAAATCCCAGCCCCTATGCAGGTGGCTATAACCCCATTTGGGAATTGGCTCTCGGTTATATGCATGGGACAGGATTAGTGCAGGGTGTGTCTCAAGTCAATCTATGTGAGATATAAAAGAGATTAAACAAGTGAGCCAGTAAACAGACAGGGAAGAGGGATTCCAACCACATGAAGATCACTCAGGGGCAGAAGTTTGAAGGAGACAAGGACCGTCCTCCAGAACCGACAGACACAGAGAAAAAGCCTTCCCAAGACCCAGCACCTGGAATTTGGCCTTCTAGCCTCCCAAACCACACGAAAATAAACTTCTCTTTGTTAAACCCGCCCATTTGTGGTATTTCTGTGGTACCAGCACAAGAAACCAAGACACCGGCCCTTATTCTGCAAATGGGATGGGGAGGAAGGACAGCATGGTGACTTTTTTCAACCTAAGTCTGAAAGAGGACTTGGAACTGGTTCGTTCTGGTTTGGCCCCCTACTGAGAATTTGCCTGGAAGCAGCCCCAGCTCTGAGAGGAAAGGGCCACTGAGGAGCCGC
>NW_006927102.1:0-520 GCF_000298275.1 Orycteropus afer afer | reverse complement strand
GAAAACCAAAAGTGAAGAACACACTCAGCATTTCTTGAGCTGAAAGAACTGAAGAAAAAATTTAAGCTTCGAGCTGCAATATTGAAAGATTCCAAGGGCAAAACAATGAATGATGCAGGGAACATAAAAAGAAGATGGCAGGAATACACAGAGTCACTATACGAAAAAGAATTGGTCGATCTTCATCCATTTCAGGAGGTGGCATATGATCTGGAACCAATAGCACTGAAGGAGGAAGTCAAAGCTGCAATGATAGAATTGGTGAAGAACAAGGCTCCAGAAATTGACAGAACACCGACTGAGATATTTCAACAAACGGATGCCGCAATGGAGGCACTCACTCGGTTATGGCAAGAGATTTGGAAGACAGCTACCTGGCCAACCGACTGGAAGAGATCCTTATCTGTACCCATTCCAAAAAAAGGTGATCCACAGAATGGAAATTATCGAACAATATCATTAATGTCTCACTCAAGTAAGATCTTACTGAAAATAATTCAAAAATGGTTGCAGAAGTATA
>NW_006927101.1:7312-7796 GCF_000298275.1 Orycteropus afer afer | reverse complement strand
ATGATATTGGTCATACTGACAGTACACTATGTTACACTTACTTTCCTTAACTATTTACAGTTACAGTGAAGCTGGGCACACAGCAGTGACTTTAGGTAGACGGATCATAGCTAATTGCAGTGAAGGTGATGCGTCACAAACTGACAGTGACCTTAGGTCCACATCGTTTAGAGAGATACTTATAGAAGGATGCTGGTCACAGTGATAGTAAGCTTATGGAAACTTACCTTTGCTGGTGCAGTTACGTTGACGGTGGACACCGCCCCCTATCCATCATCTCCAGTTTCAGAAGCCCCAGTGCTGTACAAGTGTCTTTCCCCTTCCTCCTTCGGAGGCTAGGCAACACCCTTATGGCAAGTTCACTAGTTACCACACAGGACACAGCACCCAGATGCCGTGACCTCCTCCAGGGCACTCCCACAGCCTTTTCAGGCCTCAAAAAAATAAAAATTAAATTTAAAAAGACCACCCAGCCAGGATCAGA
>NW_006927101.1:6313-7212 GCF_000298275.1 Orycteropus afer afer | reverse complement strand
CCACATCGTTTAGAGAGATACTTATAGAAGGACGCTGGTCACAGTGATAGTAAGCTTATGGAAACTTACCTTTGCTGGTGCAGTTACGTTGACGGAGGACACCGCCCCCTATCTGTCATCTCCAGTGTCAGAAGCCCCAGTGCTGGACAAGTGTCTTTCCCCTTCCTCCCTCGGAGGCTAGGCAACGCCCTTACGGCAAGTTCACTAGTTACCCCACAGGACACAGCACCCAGAGGCCGTGACCTCCTCCAGGGCTCTCCCGCAGCCTTTTCAGGCCTCAAAAAAATAAAAATAAAATTTAAAAAAAACCACCCAGCCAGGATCAGATGGCGTTCCTAAGTCGTGCTATCCACGCCCCGGCCACTTGCCCCTTCCAGGTGCACCGCCGGCATCCAGAGCCTCAGACTCGGCCCCAGCCCGCACGCTACCCGTCATTCCCACTGCTCTGTGTCCACTAACCAGTATCTGCCTGGATGCCAGCCTTTGTCCACATCACTCTGGCGACCCCTCAGAACGCACCTCATGCCCAATGACCTGGTCAGGGAAGGGGGGAGAGGAGGCATGGTGGAGGGGAAGGACTGGGGAGTTGCGGTGGAGGGTCGGCACTGTCTAGGAACCGGACACCCGTGGGAGTCTCCTCGGAGGCCGTGCACTCACCTCAAGTCCAGGAATCCGGCGTGCCCGCCTTCAAAGGCAGCAGGATGATATTGGTCATACTGACAGTGTCCTCAGTTACACTTACTTTCCTTAACTCTTTACAATTACAGCAAAGCTGGGCACACAGCAGTGACTTTATCTAGATGAATCATAGCTAATTGCAGTGAAGGTGATGCTTCACAAACTGACAGTGAGCTTAGGTCCACTTCCTCTAGTGAGATACAGTTAGAACGATGCTGGTC
>NW_006927101.1:3493-4591 GCF_000298275.1 Orycteropus afer afer | reverse complement strand
ACTCAGCTTAGCTAGTTACATTCAGGGTGATGCTAGACACACTGAGTGTGCCTTACTGAGAATAAGCTTAGTTAGTTACACTTAGGCTGATGTTGGTGACAATGATAGTGACCTTAGACAAACTCAGTTTTAATCATTACAGTTGCATTGATGGTAGGCACACGTAGTGTTACCTTAGGTATGCTTCCATGAGCTAGTTGCTCTTACTGGGACTCTATCATACTGACAGTGGTCTCAGCTACACTTTCCATTCCTAGTTACACTTATGATGACACTAGCCACACTGTAAGTGACCTTAGCTACATTTGCATTTTTTCAAGTGATGGCGATGCAGTTCCCAATGATAGTGCATTTTGGCTCCCATACCTTAGCTGGTTTCAGTTAGGGTGATGCTGCTAAGGGTGACAGTGATTTGAGAGAGTGACCTTAGCTCGGAACATGGTGATGATTTACATACTCACATGGATCTGAGTAGACCTCATTCACCTAGTTACGAGTGTGTTGACCCTCGTCACAGTGAGAATTACCTCACTTACACTTACCATAGCTAGCTACAGTTACCGTCATGCTGGCCACAGGGACAATGACCTTAGTGAGACTTACTGGCCCTAATTCCAGTTACCATCATGCTGTTAACATCAGTGACCATAGGTAAAGTTCTGTTACTAACTGACAGCTGTGATGATGCTGGTAACCATGACCATGACCTGAACTCAATTTACCACATAGAGTTAATCTTCTAGAGACACTACTCACAGCAAAAGTGACCATAGCTAGTTATTGTTACGTTAGCCAGTTACAGTTACTGGCATCATGGACACACTGACTCTGACCTTAGCTACCCTTATCTTAATTAGCTACAGTTACAGAGATGCCGTTGAGAGTGAAAGTGACCATAGTAAGACTGACCTTTGCTCCTTAAAGGGACACGGATGTGGGTCACAATGACCTGATCCTTAGGTAAAATACCCTTAGCTAGTTACACTTACTGTAACCTGGTCACACTCACAATGCCATTCATTACACTTGTCTTCCTAGTTACAGTAACTTTGATGATTCTGACAGAGACTCTGTCCTTTTAATTTGTGTTTCTGGATG
>NW_006927101.1:0-1212 GCF_000298275.1 Orycteropus afer afer | reverse complement strand
ATTATCGAGGGAAAAAGCAAACCACTCCCCACTCCTAATGATCTGGGAGATGGGCTGCCCAGTGGGACTCTACCCACCCAGAGAGATTTCCCTGGCTGATTTCTCAAAGGCGACTCCTTGTCTCGTTCAATCTGTAAGGTTTGTGGAAACCAGTGCAGCGTTACAGGCACACACAAGCCTCCACACACAGGTGGCTGGCTGTGTGCCATGTGCACGGGCTGGCACTCTCCAACCTGAGGGCTCCAGCTAGCTGTGGTTGGATGTGGCGGAATGGCTGCAGCCTCCTCATGACCTCACGGCACCCTGCCTGGTCCTGCACCACCTGTGCCGTCATTGCTGTGTCCAAGGCATGACTTGCGATTGCTATTGCTGCAACTTATAGAGGAGTTTCACCTTTCTCCGTGACCCTGCACTTGGAATGTGTGACTGGGCTCTGCACACCCCACAGATCCATTGGGCTGAGGCTGGTCTCTGCTCCTCACAACCCCCACGCCACCAGTGTGCAGAGATTTTTGGGGCTTCCAAGAGTCCCTGCCCAGTAATGGAGGTTTGGGAAGGCGAGGAAGCCTACAGAGAGGGAGACGCAGGAGAGCTGGCTCAGTCAAGACCAGAGGCTCCGGTGCACCTCTGGGGAGCTCGTAGGAGGAACCTCAAGACAGACTGACAAACTCTGCTTCTGATTCAGGGGCCAATTCCTTGTTTGAAGGGACCAGGCAGTCAGTGTTGCCTCTGTATTTTCTCATTGCAAGGTCTAAGTGCGCCCCCCAGCTGACACTGCCGCTATTATTTCACACCATCGTGCTCCAATGCCACATAGCTCTTGCCACTGACCACGCACAGAGGGGGAGTGGGACAGTGGCCCTAGCGCGGTCTGGGTCAGAAGGCTGGAGTAGGGGCCGGCTCTTCTCACTGGCCACGGTGGCACAGAAGGTGGCCCTCGGGGACCAAATTTATCAAGACACCAGCTGAGCGGCTGCTCTGGGTTAGCCCTCCACACCGCCAGGCTGCCTTAGGCTGGGCCTCCACAGCAGTGTCATCAGGCCGGAGGTGGGCACAGGGCCTGGGCCTGGGGCATCCGAGGTGACAGGCAGTTGGGGTGAAGGGCAGGCCCCGTTCAGTCCCCATCTGTATGCACTTGGGACAGTGAATTCACTTTGGTGTCTGAGCCTTGGTTGCCTCTCTGTAAGAGGGGACATGAATGGATGGTTCCTG
>NW_006927100.1:8003-9022 GCF_000298275.1 Orycteropus afer afer | reverse complement strand
AATGACTGTTTCAAGATCTGTCCTGAAGTACAACACTGTCAGTGATAGGATAATATCCATATGCCTACAAGGAAGACCAGCTAATACTACTATTATCCAAATTTACACACCAACCACCAAAGCCAAAGATGAGGATATTAAAGATTTCTACCAACTTCTGCAATCTGAAATTGATCGAACATGCAATCAAGATGTGTTGATTATCACTGGTGACTGGAAAGCAAAAGTTGGAAACAAAGAAGAGTTACAGGTAGTTGGAAAATATGGCCTTGGTGACAGAAATAACCCTGGAGATTGCATGATAGAATTTTGCAAGACCAACAACTTATTCATTGCAAACACCTTTTTCCAATAATGATGATACACATGGACTTCACCAGATGGAATACACAGGAATCAGGCTGACTACATCTGTGGCAAGAGGCAATGGAGAAGTTCAATATCTTCAGCCAAAACAAGGCCAGGAGCTGATTGTGGAACAGACCACCAACTGCTCATATGCATGTTCAAGTTGAAGTTGAAGATGATTAAAACAAGTCCATGAGAGCCAAAATATGACCTTGATAATATCCCTCCTGAATTTAGAGACCATTTAAAGCATATGTTTGATGTTTCAACAAACATATGCCCTGCTGGAGTCACTCACTTAGTTATACCAAGAGATTTGGAAGACAGCTACCTGGCCAACTGACTGGAAGAGATCCGTATTTGTATCCATTCCAAAGAAAGGTGATCCCACAGAATGTGGAAATTATAAAAAAATATATCATTAATATCATATGCATATAAAATATTACTGAAGATAATTCAAAAACAGTTGCAGCAGTATATTGACAGAGAGTTTCCAAAAATGCAAGCTGAATTCAGAACAGGACGTGCTGATGTCAGATCGATCTTAGCTGAAAGCAAAGAATACCTGAAAGATGTTTACTTATGTTTTATTGTATTGTTGACTATGCAAAAGCATCCGATTGTGTGGATCATAACAAATTGTGGATAACATTGAGGATGGGAATTCC
>NW_006927100.1:2823-4102 GCF_000298275.1 Orycteropus afer afer | reverse complement strand
ATGTTAGATAAAGTGATAGCAAACATCTTTGGCCAAGAATGTCCTTGTGGTCTCACCCCCAGCCCTGAGAGAAAGAAAAATCATGCCAAACTTTAACAGTACATTCCAGATATGCGTTAGAAGCTCTGGGAACTTTTTACACAACCATTCAGCATATATGAGAGAGAAAAATTGTCTTTGTTTTGTGTTCTTCATTGAATAAAAAAGGGGGTAGTAAATATGAACCCCATATGTTTCTAGATGTATCCTATTGGCTTGATGGTTATCTTCTCAGTTTCTCTTAAGATGCCAGGGACTTTATAATGTTGTGAAATTATTTAAATATTTGTGTAAGCACAGGGGAGAAAGCTCTTTGAAAAATTAGAAGAAAGATCAAAGGGGAGTTTGTGAAGGCAGGTGGCATCCCAATCAAGCTCTAAAAGGATGCATTGCAACTTATATCAGCTATAGCCTTGCTTTTCAGAATGAGCTGAGACGTTCAATAGGATGGGAAAGAGGAAGGGGAAGACATGATGCTTCCATTTCCTTTCAACAAAGATAAACAGTCATGGGAACTTTTGATTGGCCAACGTTATCCAAGTTTCCACAGAAACCAACTAATGATATCACCTACAAAAGATTCCATTGTCAGAAACAGCCTAACTGTATTTTAAAGGGATTCATTGGCTCGTGTTACTGGGTGGATCCAGGGATCAGTGGATGTGACCTTCTAGCTCTGTTTCAGTGAAGGGATCGGCACTGTCTTCACAGTTAATAAAGACTCAGGATGCACTACAGTAGGTCCTCTGTCTGTGTTCCCCTTGGGATCTCATTCAACAGGGACCAGAGGATCTGCTCTGCCTTCTCAACAAGTATCACCTCAACGCCTTCTCTCCATGTACCAGGGTAGAGCTGTGCTCTATAGGGATCTCAGTGGCTTGTTTTTTGGAAGTGGATTGCCAGGCCTTTCTTTTGAAGCACCTCTGGGTGGACTCTAACATTTCACTTAGGAGCTGAGAACATTAAGCTCTTTCACCACCCAGGCCTATTCCTGCTACCAGCAAACACAAATCCTGCATTTCCCTTTGTCCACATCTGAACCAATACCTGTAGCTGGGAGAAGCTTAGGCCTGGCTCATGTGTCTTGCCAAGCAAACAACTTCCCCCTTTGCCCCACCCCTGAGCCATGTTGATGAGGGCCAGAGGCCTAGGGGGAATAGGGCACTGCCACGAGACGATAGACCAGCAGACTCTGGGTGTCATGTGAAACATGGTTTCATGGCGATTAGAGTGGACTTGA
>NW_006927100.1:0-808 GCF_000298275.1 Orycteropus afer afer | reverse complement strand
GCACCCATTCCAAAGGAAGATGATCCAACAGAATGTGGAAATTATTGAACTATATCATTAATATCACATGCAAGTAAAATTTTGCTGAAGGTAATTAAAAGTTAGTTGCAGCAGTACATCAACAGGGAACTTCCAGAAATTCAAGCTGGATTCAGAAGAGAGCATGGCCTGAGGTATATCATTGCTGATGTCAGATGGATCTTGGATCTTGGCTGAAAGCAAAGAATACCGAAAAGATGCTCACCTGTGTTTTATTGACTACGCAAAAGCATTCGACTCTGTGGGTCATAGCAAATTATGGATAACATTGCAAATAATAGGAATTCCAGAACACATAATTGTGCTTATGAAGAACCTGTACATAGACCAGGAAGCTGTCGGTAGAACAGAACAGGAGGATACTGCATAGTTTACAATCAGGAAAGGTGTGTGTCAAGGTTGTATCCTCTCACCATACTTACTCAATCTGTGTGCTGAGCAAATAATCTGAGAAGATGGACTATGTGATGAAGATTGTGGCATCAGGATTGGAGGAAGACTGATTAAAAACTTGTGATGCACAGATGACTCAATCTTGCTTGCCAAAAAGAAGACTTGAAATACTTACTAAAGAAGATCAAAGAGTACAGCCTGCAGTATGGATTACACCTCAGCATAAAGAAAACTAAAATCCTCACAACTGGCCCAATAAGCTATATTGCAATAAATGCAGAAAAGTTTGAAGTTGTCAGGGCTTTCATTTTACTTGGATCAATAATCAGAACTCATGGAAGCAGCAGTCAATACATCAGAGTATTTATTACACTGG
>NW_006927099.1:7838-8556 GCF_000298275.1 Orycteropus afer afer | reverse complement strand
AAAACAAGCTCAGCATAGAAAATTATATGGAACAAAGAAATTGACACCATGAAAAAGCACATAACAAAAATGACAGCAACAAATTCATATTTGCTCAAAATTACATATCTGCCAAGGGACTTATCTCTAAGATTTATAGAAGACTCCAATGCTTCAACACCAAAGGAATGAACAATCCAATTGAAAAATGAGCAGAAGACATGAATAGACACTTCACCAATGAGGATATTCAGGTGGCCAGCAAACATATGAAGAGATGCTAACAATCACTGGCCATCAGAGAGATCGAAATCAAAACAACAATGAGATAATGTCTCATCCCAGCACTGATGGCAAGGTTCAACAAGACAGAAAATAACAAATGCTGGCTGGAATGTGGAGAGATTGGGATACTCATACACTGCTGGTGGGACTGTGAAGTGATACAAGCACTGTAGAAAGCAATACGGCGATTCCTTAGAAAGCTAGAATTGGAGATACCATTTGACCAAACAATCCCATTACTTGGTATATATCCTAGAGAGGTGAGAGCCAGGACAGAAACAGATATATGCACACTCATATTCATCACAGCACTATTTACCATAGCAAAAAGATGGAAATGACCTATGTGCCCATCAGCGGAAGAGTGGATGACCAAACTATGGTACATACACAAAATGGAATGCTATGCAGCACTAAAGAATAATGTAGAGTCTGCAAAACACCACATAATATG
>NW_006927099.1:4719-5378 GCF_000298275.1 Orycteropus afer afer | reverse complement strand
CTGAAATTGAGCAGCAGGCTTGTAAATAACAGTACAAAGTCATCAGGAGCAGCCACTCAAAGCCCTAGAAAATGACCCTAGCAACAGCAAGCTTTCCTTCTTCCGCCCCCACAATCTCTGCCAATAATTTCACTCATTCAATAGAAGAAACCATATTCAGCCAACATAAAACATCCCGGTTCAAACTCTAAACCCTCTTTATGACAAACAGAAACACATATCCACATACCACACAGTGATTCCACCATCACAAAGAAAACTGCAGAGCGATCCAGCATACCTGAATCAATAATAAAATAAAATACACCAGCTTTACCTTTTCAAAATATTAAACCATAAATCCAAGACAAACAATTCAACATGGGGTTAAAGAAAACCTCAAAATGTCTAAGAACAACCGGCAACTTCAAATCAAACAAAAAAACAGGACAAGGCATTAGAAGCAAAACCACAGAAAAAGGTTTCATTATACATGGAGGAAGAGGAGGCAATAGAATTATCTGAGAAGGAATTTAGAAGATATGTTTATAGAGCTATACAAGAGCTTAAGGAAACACCAAACAGAAACAAGAACACAGACAGTTCCCTGGACTAACTCAGGAAAATCTTTGAGGAACAGAATATTAAGATTAATACACAATCAGAACTCATACAAAAAC
>NW_006927099.1:3002-3805 GCF_000298275.1 Orycteropus afer afer | reverse complement strand
ATATACTAGAAGGTAACCACAGAGAAAAGTAACAATTCTTCTAAGCAAATCCAAAAGGAAGGAAAACATACGGGCTTAATAAACACAAAACCAAGTATAAAGAAGAAAAGGGAGAAAGCATTGGCAACAAACCAAACTCAGCACAGAAAAGTATATGGACCAAGGAAAACACCAACCACATGACAAAAAACCACAATAGAATGACACCAACTGATTCATACCTATCACTAATTACACTCAATGTGAATGGACTAAATACACCTATCAAGAGGAAGAGAGTGTCACACTGGATAAGAAAAGAAGACCCACTGATATGCTGCCTACAAGAGACACACTTTAGACACAAAGATAAAAAAAAATTAAGAGTTAAAGGATGGAAAAGAATATACCAAGCCAATGGAAACCAAAAAAGGCCAGGGGTAGCGATGTTGATTTCTGTTAAAATACACATTAAGGTGAAAAACATCTAAAGAGAAAAGGAGGGACATTATATGATGCTGAAAGGGTCAATTGACAAAGAAGATGTCACAATAATAAATATTTATGCACCCAATGAAAGTGCTCCATAATACATGAAGCAAATATTAACTGAATTAAAAGGGGTAATAGACAACTCTACAATAGTAGTAGGAGACTTTAACACATGACTTTTAAGGAGAGACAGTTCAACTGGAGAAAAAAAATTCAAAAAGGATACATAAGAACTCAACTCAACAGTACAGTCAACCAACTGGAACTCACAGATATATATAAAGCACTTCACCCAACAAAAACACAATTCACATTCTTTTCCAGTGCACGTG
>NW_006927099.1:0-717 GCF_000298275.1 Orycteropus afer afer | reverse complement strand
AAGAACTACTATATAGCCACAGTAGTCAAAACAGCATGGTGTTGGTACAAAGATAGACAGGTAGACCAATGGAACAGAATTGAAAGTCCAGACATAGACCCAACCATCTATGGATAACTGATCTTTGGCAGAGGTTCAAAGCCCATTAAATGGGAAAGAGATAGCCTCTTTAACAAATGGACTGGATATCCACCTGTACAAAAATGAAACAAGACTCAGACCTCACCCCATACACAAAAACAAAGTCAAGTTGGATCAAAGACTTAAATGTAAAACCCAAAACTATAAAATTCAACAAAGATAAAAAAGGGCAAATTTGGAGCCCTAATTTATGGCATAAACAGACTGTCAAAGATAACCCAGAATGTGCAAGAGATAAAAGAGAAGCTAGAAAAGTGGGACCTTTTAAAAATTAAATTCTTGTGTGCATCAAAAGGGTAAAAAGAGAACCTACAGATTGGGAGAAAATATTTGCCCAAGATATATCTGACGAAAGACTTATCTCCAAAATGTACGGAAAACTTCAACACCTCAACACCAAAAAGAAAAATAACCCAATTCACGATATGCAAAAGACTTAAACAGGAGGTTCCAGCAAGATGGCGGACTAGGCAGAAAGACTGCACAGACCGTCTTCCACAAAGGAAAGGGAAAACAATTAACACAGACACAGAAGATAATCTTGGACCCCTGAGCCTTGAAGGGAAGGATATAGAA
>NW_006927098.1:6910-7519 GCF_000298275.1 Orycteropus afer afer | reverse complement strand
TTGGCTACCTGAATAACTTTGGTGAAGTGTCTGTTCATATCTTCTGCCTATTTTTTATTTGGATTGCTTGTCTTTTTGATGTTGAGGTGTTGGAGTGTTCTATAAATCTTAGAAACAATTCCTTTCTCAGATATCTCATTACCAAATATTTTTTTCCCAATATGTAGGCTCTCTTTACTCTTTTTGAGAAGTCTTTTGATGCAAATAAGAATTTAATTTTTGGAAGATCCCAATAGCCTAGTTTATCTTCTGCTGTTTGTGCATTTCTGGTTATGCTGACAGTTTATTTATACCATAAATCAGGGCACCTAAGTTTGCTCTTATTTTTTCTTTGGTAAACTTTATAGTTGTAGGTTTCACATTTCAGTCTTTGATCTATCAGGAGCTAGTTTTTGTGTATGGTGTGAGGCATGGATCTTGCTTCATTTTTCTAATTGTGCCAGTATCATTTGTTAAAGAGACTATCTCTTCCCCATTTAATGGATCTCAGCCCTTTGTCAAAGATCAGCTGACCATAGGTAGATGGATCTATTTCTGGGTTCTCAATTCTGTTCCACTGTTCTACTGGTCTATGTGTCTGTCATTGTACCAATACGAGGGTATTTGGAC
>NW_006927098.1:0-1306 GCF_000298275.1 Orycteropus afer afer | reverse complement strand
TTGGAGCTTTTTTTTTTTTTTTCCTCTCTCTTTTTTTCCTTCTTTCTCAGCCTCTCCCTTGCTGTATCCAATCGAAAAACCACATGAAGCCACCATAACACCTGCCACCTTGAATCCTAAACGCCCTTTATGACAGAAACCAGAATCCACATTCCACACCCTAATTCCATCATCACAAAGAAAACTGTAGAGCAACCCAGCACACCGGAATTAATAACTGAAAACATAATAGACACCAGCTCTACCTTTTCAAAATATTAAATCATAAAAACAAGACAAAATAAATCAATACATAACTAACAGTTAAAGACAACTTCAAAATGTCTAGGAAAGAGCAGGCAACTCAAATCAAACAAACAAACAAAAAAAAAAAAAACAGGATAAAACAGCAGAAGTAAAATCCCAAACAAAAGTCTCATTAAACATGGAGGAAGAGGAGGTAATAGAATTATCTGAGAAGGAATTTAGAAGGTATGTTTATAGAACTCTACAAGAGCTTATGGAAACCCCAAACAGAACCAAGGAGAACACAGACAGTACCCTGGAAGAACTCAGGAAAATCATTCAAGAACAAAGTAACAAGATTAATACACAATCAGAACTCATACAAAAACAGCAATTAGAAATCCAGAAGATGAATACCAAAATTATAGAATTGCACAATATAGTGGAAGCACAAAAGAATAAGCTAGAATTGCCTGTAGAATGCATTTCCCAACTAAAAGACAAATCCTTGGATTTATGAAGAAAAATCAGAACCAAGATTTAAGAGAAATGAAGAGAACCTAACAGTCAAATGGGACAACATGAAAAGAAATAATATTCACCTCATTCGAATTCCAGAACAAGAAGAGGCGAAAAAAAATTACTTAGAAAATTGTGGAAGACCTACTAACAGAAAACTTCCCCCAATCATGAAGGAAGAAAAGATATTTGTCCAAGAAGCTCAAAGAACCCCACACAGGATAGATCCCCAAGAGAAAAACACTGAGGCATATCATAATCAAATTCTCCAAAACCAAAGCAAAGAGTCTTGTGAGCTTCCCAGGACAAAAGAAATGTTACTTAATAATAATGAAACTATTAGGCTGATCTCTGATTACTCAGCAGAAATCATGCAGGCAAGAAGGCAATGGAATGGCATACATAAAACACTGAAGGAAAATAACTTCCAACTGAGAAGAACTCTATATCCAGTCAAACTGTCCACCAACTATGAGGGCAAAATCAAGGCATTCTCAGACAAACAGAAATTAAGGGACTTTGTGAAAACCAGACCAACACTACAAAAAATGCTTAAGGAAGT
>NW_006927097.1:6300-7350 GCF_000298275.1 Orycteropus afer afer | reverse complement strand
CCAAAATATGACCTTAATAATATGCCTCCTGAATTTAGAGACCATCTAAAGAATAGATTTGATGCACTGAATACCAGTGACCAAAAACCAGAGGAACTGTGGGATGACATCAAGAACATCATCCATGAAGAAAGCAAGAGGTCATTAAAAAGATGAGATAAGTAGAAAAGACCAAATTGGATGTCAGAAGAGACTCTGAACCTTGCCGTTGAACGGAGAGTAGCTAAAGCCAATGGAAGAAATGACAAGATAAAAGAGCTGAACAGAAGATTTCAAAGAGCAGCTCAAGCAGACAGAGCCAATTACTCTAATGAAATGTGTGAAGACCTGAAGTTAGAAAACCAAAAGGGAAGAACACACTCGGCATTTCTCAAGCTGAAAGAGTTGAGGGAAAAATTTAAGCCTCGAGTTGCAATAGTGAAAGATTCTGTGGGAAAAATACTGAATGAGGCAGGAAACATCAAAAGAAGATGGCAGGAATACACAGAGCCTTGTACCAAAACGAACTGGTAGATGGTCATCCATTTCAGGAAGTGGCATATGATCGGGAACCAATGGCGCTGAAGGAGGAAGTAGAAGCTGCGCTGAAGGTGCCGGCAGAGAGCAAGGCTCCGGCTAAGACCCACCCAGTGCAGCTGCTGCTCTGGCGGTGGGGGCTGAGGGCACCGTGCTCCTCCCGCACGCCCCATGGGGCCCCTCACTCGTGGCCTGAGGCCTGGCCGACTCGCCCTCCAGATGGCGCTGCCCAGGCTGCCCACTCTCGCTGCCGCCTGCCAGGCTCCTTCCACCCGGTCCTGCAGCGGGAGGGGGCCTGGGACCCTGCAGCTCTGCGTCCTGCCCTCGACTCCAGGCCGGAACATCACACCACCAGACAGGATACTGCCTACTATTGCTGTAGATGTGAAGTTTCAGATAATAAGAGAGGCACCAAGTGAGAAGTAGGAGAAAGGGACTTTGGTGATTAAAGCCCAGAGTTTAAAGTTCGCTGCTAACCCAATGTCAAACCCACCAGTTGCTCCACCAGGGGAAGAAGAGGCAGTTGGCCTCCAT
>NW_006927097.1:4098-4866 GCF_000298275.1 Orycteropus afer afer | reverse complement strand
GAAAGGGTACAACCCTGACACACTCCCTTCTTGATTTTAAACCATGCAGTATCCCCTTGTTCAGTTCAAATGACAGCCCCCTGATCTATGTACAGGTTCCTCATGAGTACAGTCAAGTGTTCTGGAATAAAGTAAGGACTTGATCATGTCTGCATGTAAGCTTTGAAGACTAAGGTTAGCCTGACCCAGCCATCGTACTTTTGATAGCCTCGTAAGTACGTGAAAGCTGGTGTGGTAGTTCAGTCTGTGTGTCAGCTTGGCTGGGCCTGGTTGAGTGGCTGGGCAGCTGGTGGCAGTTACTCCCCAGGATGAGACTGGCAGTCAGCTCCATGGTGAGACCTACCACAAGCAGCTGAGTAGCTGCCCTAGGGATGTGGTCTGCTTCCTGTGTATAAGAAACAGCTTTGGGAATGGCCTCTAGCCTGTGGCACGCTTGGACCCTGCATGTAGCCGTGTCATTGTTCAGCAGCCTGCCATGCCCTGCCGACCTTGGGACTTACAGTGGACTTGAATGAATGGCCTGCCATGTGGTTTGGTAACATCAGGACTGTGCCTTTTTACTTGTCGACCTTATGCTTGTCAGCCTCAGCAGCCAGCAGCTGAGTGAAGAGCTGCCTCTGCTCCAGTGGGCCGGGAGCAGGAGGCAGAGCTGAAGCCCAAGGCCGAGGGGCTCTCACCCAGCCCCTAGGGCCTGGCACTTTGACCTCAGAATTCTAGCCTCCAAACTGTAAGAGAATAAATTCCTATTTGTTCAAGGCATCCCATTGG
>NW_006927097.1:2012-3538 GCF_000298275.1 Orycteropus afer afer | reverse complement strand
ACAGACTCCCTGAGGAACAGTTTGCCAAGGAGAGCTTAGTGGCCACCCAAGACTGCTGCTCTCCTGCCATACTCACAGCTCTTCCCAAGAATGGGCTGCCTACCCTTCAGCCTTCAGCCCTGGTGCCTTCAGGGAACCAGGCAACTGACCGGCCAATGGGATGTGAGCACTGGCAACAATCCATGTCCCTTCTGGGGTGGCCGCTCCCCACCTCTGCTCATGTGCCGGATGGACACGCCCAGGGCATCCTGGGAAGCCACATGCTGACTAGACGGAAGCCCTGGCCACCTGGGTTCCAGTTGCTGCTGGTGTCTACAGTTTTTCTCCTGTCACTTACCAGAAGGATTTATGGGACCAAGACTACGGTGGGAAGCCCTGACTAAACCCTTGGTCTAGTTATTAAATCAGCTACCTTCTCTAACTGTTACCAAAGCATCACTTCCAGGGTTTCTACAAAAATCCGGTCCCCACGTGACGGGCGCTCCGATTTCTTTCAGGGATTTGTGCAGACTCCTTCCTCCGGTTTCCTCTGTTGTGTCATCAGGGATAAATCCTGTTAAGAACCGTTCCTCTTCTGAAGAAGACCTGGAACTTACATGCTGTATGTTTTCTTTCCAAATGTTTGCAAAGAGCAAGCCAAGTGCTTGACAGGAAAATCGCTGCCATTTTTGAAAGAGCCAGGAATTCTGCGGTGTGGTTCTGAACCCCTCAGATCAGTCTATGGAGATTTCCCATCATGTTTATGGTCCAGCCCCTATGAACATCATTCCTGGCTCACAGACATCATGCACAGATTAGAAGTGAAAAACAGAAAGCCTCAGGATTCTCTGAGGACATGAGACGACTGAAGTACCTCCAGGGAGGAAAACATTTTAAAGACTGAGGCCATGCCTTACGGTTTTATAAATTTCTTCAGCAACTTTCTGTATTCTCGGCCAACTCAACTCATGCGCCGCCACGGCCCACCTGTCAGCGGAGGCTTGCCTGCCGCTATGATGCTGAACAGACTTCAGCATAGTGTCCAGGCTGCGACTAGGAGGAAAGGCCTGGCAAGCTACTTCTGAAAATGAGTCAGTGGAAACCCCATGGAGCCCAGTGATGCGATTCCATTGTGCGTGGGCTCCCGGTGAGCTGGGGCCTGGCTCCTCGCGACTGACGTCAGCAAAGAGGGGCCGGGCTCTGGCTCCACGGCCGCTGACTTCAGCACAGAGGGGCCGGGGCCTTGCTCCATGGCGGGTGACGTCAGCATGGAGGGGCCGGGGCCTGGGTCCATGGGGGCTGACGTCAGCACAGAGGGGCCGGGGCCTGGCTCCATGGCGGGTGACTTCAGCATGGAGAGGCCGGGGCTTGACTCCATGGCAGATGATGACAGCACGGAGGGCTGGGGCCTGGCTTTGCATGGGTGACGTCCGCAAGGAAGGACCGGGCCAGGCTCCATGGCGGGTGATATCAGCACTCAGGGGCCGGGGCCTGGCTCTGCGGGGGTGACGTCAGCACCAAGTGAACGGGCCAGGTTCCGTGGCAGG
>NW_006927097.1:0-532 GCF_000298275.1 Orycteropus afer afer | reverse complement strand
TGACATCAGCACCGAGGGACCCGGGCGTCGCTCCGCCTCAGTGACGGTGACATGGAGGGGCCAGGGCCTGGCTCCATGGCGGCTGACTTCAGTACAGAGGGGTCGGGGCCTGGCTCCGCACCGGTGACGTCAGCACGGAAGGGTCGGGGGGCCTGGCTCCGCGCGGGTGATGTCAGCACGGAATGGCCTAGGCTAGGGTCCATGGCAGCTGACGTCAGCACCTGGGAGCCTAGGCCTGAGTCCGCGCCGGTGACGACAGCACGGAGGGGCCAGGGCTTGGGTCTATGGCGCGGGACGTTAGCACGGAGGGGCCGGGGCCTGGCTCCATGTCAGCAGGGAGCGTGGGCAGCCTTTGCAGCATCGGTTATGGTTGTTGGTTTTGTAAGTGTGACCAGCATTTCTCTAGCTCAGGCCGAACAGCCCTGATGCCAAGCTCAGCTTTCAGGAAGGAGAAGATGGCTGATGCCCCACTGGAACATAGGTTAAGATATCCATTTGATGATGTTGTTATGTGCCGTCGAGTGGGCCCCGA
>NW_006927096.1:7901-8588 GCF_000298275.1 Orycteropus afer afer | reverse complement strand
TCATCTGGTTTCTCTTCTGCTGTTTGTGCATTTTGAGTTATGCCTTATAGTCTATTTATGCCATATATTAGGGCTCCTAAATATGCCCCTAGATTTCCCTTGAGGAACTCTATAGTTTTGGGTTTCACATTTAAGTCTTTGATCCATCTGGAGTTCGTTTTTGTGTATGGTGTGAGGTACAGATCATGTTTCATTTTTCTTCAAATGGAACTCCAGTTTTGCCAGCACCTTTATTAAACATTCTCTTCCCCATTTAATGGATTTTGGCCCTTTGTCAAAGATCAGCTAACCATAGGTAGATGGATCTATTTCTGGGTTCTCAATTCTATTCTATTGGTCCATGTATCTATCATTAAACCAATACCAGGCAGTTTTGACTACTGTGGCTGTATAGTAGGTTTTGAGATCCAGCAGTGAGAGACCTCCTACTTTGTTCTTCTTCTTCAATGGTGCTTTGCTTATCCGAGGTCTCTTTCCTTTCCATATAAAGTTAGAGATTGGTTTTTCCATATTCTTAAAGAATGTTGGTGGGATCTGGATTGGGATTGCATTTAATATTGAGATTGTTTTGGGTAGAACCGATATTTTCACAATGTTCAATCTTCCTATCCATGAGCATGGGATGTTCTTCCATTTATGTAGCTCTCTTATAGTTTCTTGAAGTAGTTTTTTATAGTTTTCTTTGTA
>NW_006927096.1:0-1451 GCF_000298275.1 Orycteropus afer afer | reverse complement strand
TGCCTAAGGCACTTGACTGCTAACCAGAAGGCTGGTGGTTCAAACCCACCAGCCACTCCTTGGAAGGAAGGTTGGGCAATCTACTTCCATAGGGATACTGCCTTGGAAACCCAAGGAGGGGTCGCTATGAGTCAGGTCCAACTTGATGGCACAAAACAACAACAATTATTCACTTGCTCTGTTTGAATGACAGCTTCCTGTTCAATGTACAAGTTTCTGATGAGCACAATTAAGTGTTCTGGAATTCCCAATGTTATCTATAATTTGTTATGATTCACACAATTCAATGCTTTTGTATAGTCAATAAAACACAAGTAAACATCTTTCTGGTATTCTTTGCTTTCAGCCAAGGTCCATCTAACATCAGCTATGATATCCCTCTTCCCATGTCCTCTTCTGAATACAGCTTGCATTTCTGAAAGTTCTCTGTCAACACACTGATGCAACCGTTTTTGAATTATCACCAGCAAGATTTTAATTGCTTGTGATGTTAATGATATTGTTCTATGATTTCCACATTCAGTGGGATCACCTTTCTTTAGAATGTGTACAAATATGGATCTCTTCCAGTCAGCTGGCCAGGTCAAATTTCTTGACATAGATAAGTGAGTGCCTCCAGCGAGGCATCAGTTTGTTGAAACATCTCAGTGGGTATTCTGTCAATTCCTGGGGCTTGTTTTTCACCAATTCCTTCACTGCACCTTTGACTTCTTCCTTCAGTATTATTGGTTCTTCATCATATGCCACCTCCTGAAATAGATGAACATTGAACAATTCTTTTTGGTAAAATTTCTTTATATATCCCTTCCATCTTCTTTTGATGTTTGCTCCATCATTCAATATTTTGCCTATACAATCTTTCAGTATTGCAACTCGAGGCTTGAATTTTTTCTTCAGTTCTTTCAGCTTAAGAAATTCTTCCCTTTTGGTTTTCTAACTCAGGTCTTTGCACATTTCCTTATAATAACTGACTTTGTCTTCTTGAGCTGCTCTTTAAAATCTTTTGTTCAACTCTTTTATCTTGTCATTTCTTCCATTTGCTTTAGCTACTCTCCAATCAAAGGCAAGTTTCAGAGTATCTTCTGGCATCTGTTTTGGTCTTTTCTTCCTTTCCTATCTTTTTAATGACCTCTTGTTTTCTTCATGGATGACGTTCCCGATATCATCCCACAGTTCCTCTTGTTTTCAGACACTGGTGTTCAATGCATCAAATGTATTCCTTAGATCTCCTTATTAGTATATGTACTAAATATACCATTTAATGACCATTAAAATATTCTTGGGTGTGCTTACTCACTGATCTGCACTGAACACTTTCCCTTGTTACCCTCCCGAGAGGGATCGGGTCTCTGGGAGCTAGGTAAGCATGGGCGGGCTTGTGCTTAGTCCCCGGGAGCGAGGTAAGCACAGGTGGGCTTGTGCTTAGTCACCGGGAGCGAGGTAAGCACGGG
>NW_006927095.1:6537-7146 GCF_000298275.1 Orycteropus afer afer | reverse complement strand
TGGAGAGAACAATCATGGGAGAAGGAAGGGCTGCTTATGGAGAAGGAGGCAGCTCATGGGGCAGGAGTGCATGGAGGGATAGACACAGGGAAGAGGTAACTATCAGGAAGAAGTGGGAGGGGAGCTGTTGCATTGTGGTAAATTGTGGTCAATGTCATGAGACAAAGTGTATGTGAGCTGCTGTATGGAATGTGAATTTGCTCTGTAAATTATCATCCAAATCACAATAAAAGAAAAGAAAAGATATATATTGCATTTGGGCAAATCTGCTGCAAAATACATCTTCAAGAGGTGAAGAACAAAGATATCTCCTTGAACACTAATGTGTGCCCCCAAGCCATGGTATTTTTTATTGCCTCATATGCATGTAAGAGCTGGACATTGAATAAGGAAGACCAAAGAAGAGTTGATGTTTTTGAGTTGTGGTGTTTATGAAGAATGCTGAAAGTACCATGGACTGCTAAAAGAACTAACAAATCTGTCTTGGAAGAAGTGCAACTGGAATGCTCCTTGGAAGCAAGAATGGCCAGACTTCTTCGCACCTCTTCTGGTCGTGTCATCAGAAGGGACCATTCTCTGGAGAAGGATGTCATGCTTGGTAAAGTGGAA
>NW_006927095.1:4361-4969 GCF_000298275.1 Orycteropus afer afer | reverse complement strand
ACCATGGATTTGACTGCCAGTCTCATCATGGGGAATAACTACCACCAGCTGCCCAACCACTCAATCAGTCCCAGCCAAGTTGACACACAAACATAACTACCACAATTCCACCCCTTGTCAACTTGGCATCTGTACAGATCTTCATTGGGTGGCATCTGCACAGATCTCACTCACTGGGTAGCTCCAGTCCCCTAGTTCCTCCAAGTGGCGACCTCAACCCCTTGGCCTGGTGGCCCTGTTCCTCTCTCTCTTGGGCATGGCAGCCCCGCCCCCTCACTCTTGGGCAGCAGTTATGGCTCCATCCCACTGGCTCACATGAAAAACAGCCCCACACTCCAGAACCAAGTTGGTGAAGGCCTGGTTCTTTGAACTTAGGGGGCTGTGATTGTTCCACCCCCAAAAGCCATGGTCCTACCCTTTCAGGCTGAGGCAGCTCTGCTTCCATTTCCTTGGTCTCCACTTCTACCAATTAAAGCCCGAGGGCAACACACTCCACCAGGAATCTTCTTGCCCCAAAGGACATTTAGGTTTCTGGCCCTGTGGGCTGGCCAACCTGCTACTCCATTTCAAACTGGTCTCTTCTACCAATTAATGCCTGAAGGCAACCC
>NW_006927095.1:1198-1886 GCF_000298275.1 Orycteropus afer afer | reverse complement strand
CTCCAGTTGAGTGAAGAGCTGGTATTTCCAGAGGTGAGCCAGGACTATGTCGACAAGTGCATCATGCTGGGCTGGGTGCCTGGAGTAGATGAGAATATCATGAAGATATATGGTCAGCCTCTAGTCCAGCAGGTCCTCGAGGATAGTGTTGGAATGCAGCTGGGCTGTTACATAGGCTAAATGGCATGATTGTTTATTCTTAATATCTGTACCTTCAATGGAATGCTGTCTTCTATAGACTCTCAGAATGACACAGCTGTAAGAGGACACAGAGATCCTGATAGCTCAGACAAACCTATTTCAAAAATCAGGAAATGTAGCCCAGAGAGGGAAAGGGATTTCTCAAAATTTTTCTACTTAATAATTTCACCTCTGATGTTGCCAGGGATTTATTTTTTTTAAAAAAGTAATCCAGTAAATTTAGGATTAGAGCTTCTTAGAACAGGAAACATCAGCTCCTCTGTGAAATGTGCTACTCTGTCAGAGCTATAGGATGTTGTTAGGTGTTGTTGAGGTTCCGACTCATAGCAACACTATGTACAACAGAATGAAACACTGCCTAGTCCTGTACCATGTTCACAATCGCTCCCATGCTTGAGCCCATGGTCATAGCCACTGTGTCAATCCATATCATTAAAGGTATTCCCTTTTTTCACTGACCCTCTACTTTACCAAGTATGGTAGTTAA
>NW_006927095.1:0-515 GCF_000298275.1 Orycteropus afer afer | reverse complement strand
GACTTAAAGTTTCCAAATTGTTAGAATAAACTCCTGTTTATTAAAGCCATCCCATTTGTGGTATATTCTTGTCAGAGCAGCACTAGGTAACAAGAATACCAAGCATGATATCCTTCTCCAGGGACTGGTCCCTTCTGACAATATAATCAAAGTACTAGAGATGAAGTCTGGCCATTCTCACTTCTAAGGAGCATTTCAGCTGCACTTCATCCAAGACAGATTTGTTTGTTCTTCTAGTAGTCCATGGTACATTCAATATTCTTCACCAACACCACAATTCAAATGGATCAATTTTTTTCTCTGGTCCTCCTTATCCATTGTTAAACTTTCACATACATATGAGGCTATCAAAAAGACAAGGGCTTGGGCCAGGAGCACCTTAGTCTTCAAAGTGGCATCTTTGCTCTTTAACACTTTAAAGGGGTCTTTTGCAGCAGATTTCCCCAATGTGGTGGGTCGTTTGATTTCTTGACTGTTGCTTCCATGGGCATTGATGTACTCTGTGTCAGACCTAT
>NW_006927094.1:2369-7645 GCF_000298275.1 Orycteropus afer afer | reverse complement strand
AAATTATTTGACAGCAGTGAGTTCAGTTTTTCGTTTTTATATATTACATATATATGAAAAGAAAAAAAAATGCAAGCCAGAAAATATTATGAACTGAAAAAAAAACTGAGATTAAGTATTCAAGAACAAGTAGGAGTTAGTCATATAAAGAATAAAGGTATGAACCCATATAACGCCCAAACTCCATGCCTCACCACAACCCCCTGCCAAAAAACAAAACCATACTAATTGCTATGGACAAATTTCAGACTCATGGGTCCATATGATTAGTCAAAGGCTGACTTTTCAGAAGATCAGCAGGTCTTTCTTCCAAGGCACCTCTGGGTGGCCCTGAACTACCAACCTTTTGATTAGTAGCCTAATACTTAACTCTTTGCACCATACAGGCAGGGACTCCTATATGAAAGCCTAGGCCATGGAAAAGCATGGTACTCTTTGGTGCCACCAATCAGTTTGTTATGACTGGGATCAAAGTTGCTCATGGCAGCATGAGATTAAGACTGAGGAAGTAGGCAGGGGCCAGCCATATCTCAAAGTAGCTACAGGGGCTAAGGTGTATGTATGATGATTTTATGCAGAGGTGTTGATGCTAATTTTATTTTAGAAAACTCACTCTGGCAATAATGGTGTGGAGGATAGATCAGCTTAAGGATGACTGTTAGTAGTAGTAAGTGATAATGTTTTGGAGTAAAAGAAAGCAAGTGGAAGGAAAGAGCAGTTTTGAAAAATTTAGAGCTTGGTGATTGAATGTAAAGGTTGAAAGAGAGTGAAGAGACTAAATCCCAGGCTGTAGGCACCTGGGTTGAGGATGGTGCTATTTATAAACAGAAGATACAGGAGAGAAATTTTTATGTGTAGGCAGGATGTTCTTGAATTTAGTGACTGGCTTACTATATCCAATCATCAATGGACCAGGCAACAGGACTGTGTCAAGAGCAAGGTCTGGAGGAAAAATCCTGACTTGGCACATAGGTGACCACTGGAGCTTGAAGTCATCCAAACTTTGAAAAAGAAAGGGGGTGGGGCAGGGGCACAAGAAAAGAACACCAAGAAACGTGACATTGTGACAGGAATGTGTATAGAGAACACTAAAGATTAGAGCGCTGCAAAATAATAAAGAGTAGGCAGGGACATGGGGAGAAAATTACACTAGAATGGTGTCACATGAGTGAAGGAAAAGTGTTTTAAGCAGGGTATGATAAATAGGTTCTATAAGTGTTTTAGTTACCCAGTGCTGCCCTAACAGAAATACCACAAATGGGTGGGTTTAACAAACAGGAGTTTATTCTCTTAGTTTTGGAGGCTAGAAGTTCAAGTTCAAACTGTCAGGCTCTAGGGGCTAGGTGAAAGCTCTGTGGCCTTGGGCTTCAGCTCTGCCTTTTGCTCCCAGCCCACTGAAGCTAGAACCATCTCTTCACTCAGGCAGCTGCTGGCCGCTGAGGCTAACAAGCGCAAGGTCGACAAATAAAATGGCACAGTCCCAATATTACCAAACCACATGGCAAGCTATTGATTCAAGTCTGTTAAAAGTCCCAGGATCAGCAGAGCACACAGCAGGCTGCTGAATGAAGACTCAGCTACCTGCAGGGTTCAAGCCTGCCAAAAAGCTGGAGACCTTCCTCAAAGTTGCATCTTACATGCTGGAAGCAGTCTATATCCCTAAAACAGCTACTCAGCTACTCTAGTAGATTCTACCATGGAGTTAATTACCAGCCTCACCATGGGGAATAACTATATTCAGCTTCCTAGCCACTCAACCAGGCCCAGCCAAGTTGACATACAATCTTAACTACCACAATAAGATTAGGTTCATCACTCATTAGTAGTTTGTCATACTGTGGTAGCTTGCATGTTGCATGAGGCTGGAGACTATCCCACCAGTATTTTGAATACCAGCAGGGTCACCCATGGCAGACAGGTTTCAGCAGAGCTTCTAGACTAAGACAGATTGGGAAGAAGGAATGGGCCATCCACATTTGTAAAAACTGGCCACTGAAAACCTTATGAACAGTAGTGAAACATTGTTTGATACATTACTAAAAAATTTTATGAAGAGCTGTGAAACATTCATTGTCTGATATAGTGTCTTAAGATGAGTCCCTCAGGTTGGAAGGCACTCAAAATATGACTGGGGAAGAGCTGCCTCCTCAAAGTAGAGTTGAACTTACTGATGTGGATGGAATTAAACTTCTAGAACCTCCATTTGTTGATGAGGCACAACTCAAAATGGGAAGAAACAGATGTGAATATTCATTAATAATTGGAACAAGGAATATATGAAATATGAATGTAGGAAAATTGGAAATTGTCAGAAATGAAATGGAACACATAAAGATCGATATACTAGACATCAATGAGTTGAAATAACTGGTATTGGCCATTGTGAATCAGACAATCATATGACCTACTATGCCAGGAAATGTCAAATTAAAGAGGAATGGCATTGCATTCATCATCAAGAAGAACATTTCAAGATCTATCCTGAAGTATAATGCTGTCAATAATAGAATAATATCCATATGTCTACAAGGAAGACCGATTAATAATATGACTATTATTCAAATTTATCCACCAACCATCAAAGCAAAAGATGAAGAAACTGAAGATTTTCACCAACTTCTGTAGTCTGAAATTGACCAAACAAGTGATCAACATGTATTGATAATTACTGGCAACTGGAATGCAAAAGTTGGAAACAAAGAAGAATCATCAGTAATTAGAAAATATGGTCTGGGTGATAGAAATGATGCTGGAGATCACATGATAGAACTTCACAAGATGAGTGACTTATTCATTGCAAATATTCCTTTTCAACAACATAAACAGCAACTATATACATGGACCTTGGTAAATGGAATACACAGCAAACAAATCAACTACATCTTTGGAAAGAGGTGATGGAGAAGCTCAATATCATCAGTCAAAACAAAGCAAGGAGCTGACTGTGGAACAGACCATCAATTGCTCATATGCAAGTTCAAGCTGAAGTTGAAGACAATTAAAACAAGTCCATGAGAGCTAAAATATGGCCTTGATTATATTCCACTTGAATTTAGAGACCATCTGAAGAACAGATTTGATGCAGTGAACACCAGACTGAAGACCAGATGAGTTGTGGGATGACATCAAAGACATCATACATGAAGAAAGCAAAAGTTCATGAAAGACAGGAAAGGAAGAAAGACCAAAATAGATATCATAAGAGACTCTGAAACTTGGTCTTGAATGGAAAGTAGCTAAAGCAAAAGGAAGAAATGTTGAAATAAAAGAGCTGAACAGAAGATTTCAAAGGGTGGCTTAAGAAGACAAAGTGAAGTATTTTAATGAAATGTGCAAAGACCTGAAATTAGAAAATCAAAACGGAAGAACATGCTCAGCATTTCTCAAGCTGAAAGAAGTGAAGGAAAAATTCAAGCCTTGAGTTGCAATATTTAAGGATTCTATGGGCAAAATACTAAATGATGCAGGAAGCACCAAAAGATGGAAGAAAACAGAGTGACTGCTCAAAAGGAATTGGTTGAAGTTCAGTCATTTCAGGTGGTAGCATATTATCAAGAACCAATCATAGTATCAAAGGAGAAGTCTAAGTTGCACTGCAGGAATTGGTGGAAAATCAAGGCTTCAGGAATGACGGAATACCCATTAATATGTTTCAACAAATAGATCCAGCTCTGGAAGTGCTTACTCATCTATGCCAGGAAATTTGGAAGATAGCTACCTGGCCAACTTACTGGAAGAGATCCATATTTGTGCCCATTCTAAAGAAAGGTGATCCAACAGAATGTGGAAATTATCAAACCATATCATTAATACCACATGCAAGTAAAATTTTGCTGAAGATAATTAAAAAAAGGTTCCAAGAGTATATTGACAGAAGACTGACAGAAATGCAAGCTGGATTCAGAAGGGGTCATAGAACAAGGGATATCACTGCTGATATCAGATGGATCTTAGCTGAAACCAAAGAATATCAGAAAAATGTTTACCTGTGTTTTACTGACTATCCAAAGGCATTTGACTGTGTAGATTGTAACAAATTATGGATAACATTGTGAAAAATGGGAATTTCATAACATTTAATTGTGCTCATGTGGAACCTGTACATAGACCAAGAGGCTGTCATTCAAACAGAACAAGGGAATATTGCAAGATTTAAAATCAAGAAGGGCATGCATCAGGGTTATTCTTTTCACCATCTTTATTCAATATGTATGTTGAGCAATTATCCAAGAAGCTGGACTATATGAAGAAGAACATGACATGAGGACTGGTGGAAGACTCATCAACAACATGTGATATGCAGATGACACAACTTTGCTTGCTGAAAGTGAAGAGGACTTGAAGCACTTACTGATGAAGATCAAAGACTATAGTTTTCAGTATGAATTTCGCCTCAACATAAAGAAAACAAAAATCCTCACAACTGGACCAATAAGCAACATCATGATAAACGTAGAAAAGACTGACATTGTCAAAGATTTCATTTTACTTGGATCCATAATCAACACTCATGGAAGCAGCAGTCAAGAAATCAGACAGTGGGAAAAAAAAAAAGTTACAGTGGGATAAATCTACAATAAAATATTTATATCCTGTAGGGTGGAAAAAAATCAGACATTGTATTGCACTGGGCAAATCTGCTGCAAAAGACCTCTTTAAAGTGTTGAAGAGCAAAGATGTCACTTTGAAGGCTAATGTGCCCCTAACTCAATGCTTTTGAATTGTGGTCCTGGAGAAGAATACTGAAAACACCATGGGCTGTCAGAAGAATGAACAAATTTATATTGGAATAAGTGCAGCCAGAATGCTCCTTAGAAGCAAGAATGGCCAGACTTCACCTCACCTACTTTGGTCATGTTGTTAGAAGGGCCCATTCCCTGGAGAAGGATGTCATGCTTGGTGAAGTGGAGGGTCAGAACGAAGGGGAAGACCCTCAACAATAGCAAAGACTGTAAGGATAGCACAGGATAGGACAGTATCCTATTCTGTTGTGCAGAGGGTTGCTATGAGTCGTAATTGACTTAAGGCACCTAAAAACAACAATGTAAGATTAGGTGAGAAAAATGTACAATGGATTTGGCAACATAAAGGTCCTTAGTGATTTCAGCTTTTTGTGCCAGATTTAACATGTTGTTGTTGTTATGTGCCGTCGAGTCAAACCCGACTCATAGCGACCCCTCCTTGGGCTTCCGAGGCAGTATCACTACGGAAGTAGGATTGCCCAACCTTCCTTCCGAGGAGTGGCTGGTGGGTTTGAACCGCCAGCCGTCTGGTTA
>NW_006927094.1:0-2269 GCF_000298275.1 Orycteropus afer afer | reverse complement strand
AGGAGTGGCTGGTGGGTTTGAACCGCCAGCCGTCTGGTTAGCAGGCAAATGTCTTAGCCACTATGCTACCAGAGCTCCCAGATTTAACATACTTTTAGCTAATTTTCAAATAAAAAGAAATTATTAATATGAGTAACATGAAGAAAACAGGTTTATCAAGCTGATATTAGATGATTAATCAATGATATTAATACCTAATACAGAGTAGGCTCTTAATAAATGTTTATCACTGAACTGCACCAATACCTCAATATTACATAACTTGTAAAGATGGGGTTAGTGAGGTGGTACATGATCGTATAAAATACACATCAGCTCTTGCCACTGAGTCAATCCTGACTCATAGAGACCCTACAGGACACAGGAGAACTGCCTCATAGGGTTTCTAAGGTTGTAATCTTTATGGAAGCAGACTGACACATCTTCCATCCATAGAGCAACTGGTGGTGGGTTTGAACCACCAAACTCACAGTTAGCAGCCATGCACTTAACCACTGCGCCACCGGGGCTCTTTACGATTTACACTAGATAAGCGAAAAACAATGTACAATAGGAATAAGGCAAATGCTCACTTTAATCATACCTCTAAATTACTTATTTTCACATTAACATAGATGTTTCCATAAACCAAGAACTAAGCTATGTATTGTATATTTTTAAATGGTCAACGTGATTTGAAAATTTATTATTAAAAAATGATCAGGAGCTAGTTGAAATTCTCAACATAAAATACCCATGACTATTTTTATTCACAATAAATTCATATCTAAGCTTCTTGAAAAGCTATATTACCTAATACATAGGGATGACTAAGTACTTGACAGCCACTCTCTAAAGCACTGGCTTAACAAAACAGTGATTATGTTTAAGAGACAGCTTTCCTTAGTTTACATTTACAATAAAAAGGCTAAAATTCTTTGCGAAGCTCTCATTTCCTCCTGAATTTTAGAGCATTAGAGACAGAAGGATGCAATGGTATCAAGGAAAGAAGCATCTCAAACTTTTTCACTTTTATGAAAGATTTTGACAATGAAGTCTTCATATTATGTCATGAAATTCTATTTGCTATACAATATCTATTTCTAAGTAGAGGACATATGTCATAGTAGAGCAACCATTTTAATGCATAAAATAATTGTGAATTTTTACTATAATTGGCTAAAATATGAAGCATCTTTGCAATAAAATTGACAGTATAGTTTAAATAGCTTGTAAAATTTTAGAAATGCCTCTTCAAGGAAATGGGAACATCTACCTTTGCCAGATAAATTGAACAGTTAAGCTGTCATAAATGAGACAAAGCTGAAAAGGAACATCATGTTATTAGACCAGAACAGCAAAATGACAATCATTCAATGATAATAACTTATACATAAGGAAATAAAAGAACATGCTCTTTGGAAAGAAATGAAATGAAAAGATAATCTTTATAAATTTCTTATTGAAGTCCTGAACAGCTTTTCCGAAAACATAATCACAAAATGGGTAGAGGTCATTTTTATGACATGCCAAATGATTCCCTTATGTTACAATCCCCTTTTCAAATTATATTACAACTTAAATATAAACACAAAATTGTTCTTCTCTTGATCAAAAGTTTCTGTGCTACCACCCACACTCAGCTACTAGCAGCAGTTGGATGCAAAGGTTTAACTCGTGCTAATCTGGACAAGCCAAGGCGGAGACTCTGACTTGGAGACTTAACCGATACTCCTGGCAGGGGGCTGCTGCTGTTGCTGCTACTCCTGGATGCTGCTGAAAGAAAACATATCACATGATGAAATCACTTAAAAGATCAATTTATAAAACAGAAGGAGCAAAGGAAGTAATTATACAGAGTCTATCAAGCTATAAACTAGATTAAAAGAATGGAAAGTCCTAAAGAGCAGAAAGACTGTAGTATTGGTGCAGTGGGTAAGGTATTTGGCTGCTACTCAGAAGGTCAGCAGTTCAAAACTACCAGCTGCTCTGTGGGAGGAATATGAAGCAATCTACTTCTGTAAAGATTTATAACTTTAGAAACCCAGTGGGGGTCACTATGAGTCAGAATCAACTTGATGGCAGTGTTTTTTTCCAAACATCCACAGAAGTCAAGCTAATAACAGCAAAACTTCAGCAGTGAAAACCTGAAATAGAAAAGTTGGGAGCAAATAATATTTGCTGTATAGAAATAAAGAAATGGATGCACGCTCTGGTTACCTAGTGCCGCTCTGATGAGAATATATACCACAAGTGGGATGGTCTTAACAAACAGGAGTTTATTCTTACA
>NW_006927093.1:7207-7766 GCF_000298275.1 Orycteropus afer afer | reverse complement strand
ATTATAAATCATAGGGTAACCTCAAAGAAAAATGATAAACCTTCACATCACAATAAAAGAGGGCAAGCACAAATATTCAGCATATACTAAAATAACAGCAACAAAGGAAATGACAACACGGTTCATAAACATAATGAGCTCAGCACAGAAAACAACATGGAACAAAGAAACCAAGGACACCATCCAAAAACACCTAGCAAAATGACAGCAACCAATTCATATGTGTCAATAATTACACTGAATGTTAACAGATTAAATGCACCAATCAAGAGACGGAGAGTTGCAGATTGGATAAGAAAACAATCCATCAATATGCTGCCTACAAGAGACACACCTTAGAGATAAAGACAAACATAGATTAAAATCAAAGGTTGGAAAAAGATATATCAAGCAAATGGCAACAGTAAGAGAGCAGAGTGGCAATATTAATTTCTGATCAAATTGACTTTAAGACAAAAACCATAATACGAGACAAGGAAGGACATTATATAATAATTAAAGGATCAATTGAACATGAAGATATAACCATAATAAATATCTATGGACCCAATGAAAGAGC
>NW_006927093.1:4987-6257 GCF_000298275.1 Orycteropus afer afer | reverse complement strand
CATGGAAACTGAACAACACCCTCCTTGAGAAAGACTGGGCAAGAGAAGAAATCATAATTGAAATTCAAAAATTCCTTGAATCAAATGTGAATGAAAACACAACATACCAAAATCTTTGGGACATAGCAAAAGCAGTGATCAGAGGCCAATTTATAGCAACAACGGCACACATAAAAAATTGGAGAACTTCCTCAAAGCTGCTGGTTATATACTGGAAGCAAACTACATCCCTAAGGCAGCTACTCAGCTGCTCCAATATATTCCATCATAGAGTTGATTACCAATCTCATCATGGGGAATAACTACATCCAGTGGCACCACCACTCAAAACCAGGCCTAGCCAAGTTGACACATAACCTTAACTACCACAGTCTTCAATGAGCAAAATAGTTGGATAGTAAATTTTTTACTGCTATTGTAAATGTAAAACATTGGATAATGAGCTAGTTGGTAACTGAGGAGGAGTTGTTAGGTACAGTGAAGTAGGTTTTGATTATAGCGACCCTAAACAAAACAGAATGAAACACTGCCTGGTCCTGTGCCATCCTCACAGTTGTTGCCATGTTTGAGCCCATTGTTGCAATCACAGTGTCAATACATCTCGTTGAGGATCTTCCCTTTTTTGCTGACCTTCTACTTTAAGTGCATTTTACTGAAATATAATTTATGTACAGTGAAATACACAAAACTAAAGTGACATGGGCCAATGCTTTTTTTTTTTTTATGCAGTGTTCCCTTTCCTCCCTTCCCACCCCTGGCAACCAACAAAGGAAGTTTCCCTCCAAATATAAACCTTACCTTGACCCTCTACAACAATGAATCAATATTATAGTTGTCTTTCTGTGATTGACTTATGTCACTCAGCATAATGTCCTCCAAGTTCATCCATATTATGTGGTGTTTTGCAGACTCTGCATTATTCTTTAGTGCTACATATCATTCCATTATGTATACGTACCATAGTTTGGTCATCCATTCTTCTGCTATAAATCTTAGAGTTAAGTCCCTTGCCAGATATGTAATTATTGGCAAATACGAATTTGTTGCTGTCATTTTTGTTATGTGCTTTTTCGTGGTGTCGATTTCTTTGTTCCATATAATTTTCTGTGCTGAGCTTGTTTTGTTTATGAATCATGTTATCACTTCCTTCATTGCTATCGTTTTAGTATTTGCTGAATATTTATGTTGGTCCTCTTTTTTGATGTGAGGATTTATCATTTTCCTTTGAGGTTACCCTGTGATTTATAGTTTTATTCCCAAGTTTAGAATA
>NW_006927093.1:0-4177 GCF_000298275.1 Orycteropus afer afer | reverse complement strand
TGGGTATTTGCCTTCAATCTCACTAATTCTCTCTTCCATCAATTCAGTTCTGCTCCTTTGCCCATTCAATGTCTTCTCTATTTCTGAAATTTAGTATTAATCTTCTGGATTTCTCTGTGTAGATTTTGTATCATTTCTAATTTTTCATTTATTTTGTCATTTTGTTCTTGTATTGTCTTTTGAAATTGTTCTAAGGTTTTTCTCTGTGTTTTCCTTGATCTGTCTCTCAATTCATTGAATATACCTAAATTTAATTCTTTTGAATTCCTTATCAGGGAGTTCCAATGCTGTGTATTCCTCAGGGATGTGTTCTGGGTCTGTATCCTGGTCCCTTTTTTCTCCTGCTTTATCTTGCTTTGTGTGGACTGTGATGCTCTGTTGTCTCTGAGGCATTGTGGCATTTTTGTGTTTATATTTAATTAGTGATTGTATGTTGGAGTGACTTGCCCACGATTTTTGTTTTCTTTGTATGTCATCTACTTAAGCAGGGTACTGTGCTCCTCTATTTGCTAGTTGACAGCACTTGTACCCTCACCACTTGTCTCCTTTCCTGTTGTCACCCTCTCATATGTCTCTGCCGACCTTGGCAAACAGAGCCTATTCTTAGGTCCCTGGAATCTGAATGAGAATGCTATCACTTTAAAATCCAAAATGGTTGCCACTTGGAAAGATGCAAAATGGCTGCACCCTCTGGACAGCAGAAAGTCAACAGCTCAGTTTGTCTCCCTCCTTGCTGTTTCCCTTCCTAGTGATAGGCCACCAGTGCAGTCATCCCTGCAGCCCTTGGTGACCAGAGCTGATCTTTAGGTCAATTCTCAGGTCCCAACACCACTTGGAAATATTCAGGCTGTTGGTCCTGTTAGAGTAGCTGACAGTTCGCAGCTCCTACTGTCTCTGTACTCACTGTTTTCATTCAGGTTTTTCCACTAGTTGGTGCCTAATCCACTTCTGTATAGTTCCTTTTAAAGCTCAGGGCTCCAGGATTATCTTCTGTATCTCTGTCAATTGGATTTTCTTTTCTTTATTGAAGAGGGTCTGTGTTGCTTGTCTGCTTATTCCTCCATCTTACCAGAAGTCCCCCCAAAAAAGCTGCTGACCCTCTACTTTACCAAGCATGATATCCTTCTCCAGGACAGTCCTTCCTGATGACATGACCAAAATATGAGAGACAAAGTCTGCCCATTCTCATTTCTCCGGAGCATCTGGCTGTACTTTTTCCAAGACAGATTTGTTCATTCTTCAGGCAATTTGTGGTATATTTAATAATCTTTGCTAAAACCATATATTCAAATGCATTGATTCTTCTTTGCTCTTCCTTATTCATCGTCTAGCTTTCACATAGATAGGAGGCTATTAAAAGGATAATTGCTTGGGTCAGGTGCACCTTAGTTTTCAAAGTGATGTCTTTGCTTTTTAACACTTTAAAGAGTTCTTTTGCAACAGATTTGCCCAATGAAATACATCATTTGATATCTTGACTGCTGCTTCCATGGATATTAGTCATGGATCCAAGTAAAATGAAATCTTTGAAACTTCAGTCTTTTCTCCATTTATCATGATATTACTTACTGGTCAGATTGTGAGGATTTTTGTTTTCATTATGTTGAGGGGTAATCCATACTGAAGTTTGTAGTTTTTTATCTTCACCAGTAAATGCTTCACGTCTTCTTCACATTTAGCAACCAAGGTTGTGATATGCAACCTGCATATCACAGGTTGTTAATGAGTCCTCCTCCAATCCTGATACCTTGTTCTTTCTTATATAGTACAATTTCTTGGATTATTTGCTCAGCACACAGATTGAGTAAGTATGGTGAAAGGATACAACCCTGACACATACCTTTCCTGATTTAAAACCATGACATATCTCCTTATTCTGTCCGAATGACAGCTTCTTTACCTATGTACAGGTTCCACATGAGCACAATAAAGTGTTCTGGAATTCCCATTCTTTACAATGTTACCATAATTTGGATCATAATGTGTTATTGTAAAGTCTGTCACATGCCTTTGCATAGTCAGTGAAACACAGATAACATCTTTCTGGTATTCTTTGCTTTTAGCCAAGATCTGTCTGACACAACCAATGATATCCCTTATTCCATGTCTTCTTATGAATCTGGCTTGAATTTCTGGCAGTTCCTGTCTATGTACTGCTGTAATCATTTTTGACAAATTGACATCTTGAAGAGGAATAATGTTGCAGGCATCATCAAAAAGTACATTTCAAGATCTATCCTGAAGTGCAATGCTGTCAATATTAGGGTAATATCCATATGTCTGCAAGGAAGACCAGTTAATATTATCATTATTCAAATTTACACACCAACCACTAAAAACAAAGATGAAGAAATTGAAGATTTTTTACTAACTTCTGCAGTCTGAAACAAGACATATTTCTAATTTTTTTTAGGAATTCCTAAAGTGTTCTGTATAACCACGCCCCCCCCCCCAATAAAAAGGGAGCTTTGGTGGTGTAGTGCCTAAGACATTTGACTGCTAACCAGAAGGCGGGTGGATGACAGTGGTAGCCGGGCACCATCTAGTTCTTCTGGTCTCATATAGGCTGCAGATCAGAAGGAAGGTTGGGCAATCTACATCCATAGTGATACCAATTTGGAAACCCAAGAAAGGGTCGTTATGAGTTGGATAGTGTTTTTACAGCATTCTACTATTTTACAGTCCCACTAGCAGTGGATGAGGGCTCCAATCTCTCCACATCCTGTTTTTCTCTTTGTGTTTTAATCATTCCCACTTTAGCAGGAATGAGATGGTATCTCATTGTGGTTTTGATTTGCATCTCTGTAAAGGCTAAAGACTTAGATCATACTTCATGTGTTGGTTAGCTGCTTGAGTGTCCTTCTTGGTGAAGCGTTTGTTCATATATTTGCCCATTTTTAAATAGGGGTATTTGTCTTTTAATTGTTGAGTTGTTGAAGTTTTTTAATTTTTTTTTTAAATTGTGATTTGGGTGAAGGTTTACACAGCAAATTCACTTTCCATACAGTGGTTCACATATACTTTGTCTCATAACATTGACCACAGTTTACCACAATGCAACAGCTCCCCTACCACTTCCTCCCCATAGTTACCTCTTCCCTGTGTCCATCCCTCCATGCGCTCCTGCCCTCTTAGCTGTTTCCCTGTACATAAGCAGCCCTTCTTCCATGATTGTTCTCTCCAAGGAGTATATCTACTTGAGGTAAATGTTCAACTCATATGCCTGTCTTTTGTTTGGCTGGAAAATAAAAGGGGTGGGTTCAATTCCAGATCTGAAGGGCAGCTAGGGGCCATAGTCTCAGTGGTTCCACCAGGCTCTATCAGACCAGCAAAACTGGTCTCCCCCCTTTTTTTTTTCTCCACATGATTTTGAGTTTTGTTCCACATTGTTCTCCCTCTCTATCAAGGATCTCCTACATAGATCCCCTGCAAAGTGGATGACAGTGGTATCTGGGCACCATCGAGTTCTTCTGGTCTCATAGTCATATAGGCTGCAGATCGGTTGGTGTACCAGTTGCTAGGACTAATTGTTTCCATGAATTTTGGTTTTTCATTCTTCTTCGCTCTGGACAAGGAGAGACCCATCATTGCATCTAGACAGCAGCTTGCTAGCTTTTAAGATCCCAGTCACTACTTGCCAAAGTAGGAGGTGGAACAATGTTTTATATAGTATGTTATGCCAATTGAGCTTGAAGTCCCCTGCGACTATGGTCCCAATCCCATAGGTTCAACTACTCAGTCCCTCTGGGTAGCTGGCTGCGACCAAGCCGTGACCACAACTTTGCCCCTTGTCAGCTCTACTACACACCTGGGAATTCTCATTATTCACATAAAGTTTTAGGACCATTGTCTGCCAACCCTATATATGTTCTTGGATACACTTCACATTTCATAGACATACCTAATCATTCAGCCTGTCCACCCATCTATCCACCCATATACCCATGTTAGCCTTCACCAACAATGCAGTACTGTATGTATAAAAGGTTCATCTTTGTTGTGTGTACCTCCCATGTAACTCTCTATGTCTTTCTCATCCTCAATGCTTCCATATTGGTTACTCACATTTGGTACATTGCCCTTCTCATCACCCAAATCCATACTTATCTCTATCTATCTAACAGCGTTCCCTCCCCTCCCCTCCCACCCCTGGTAACCAACAAAGAAAATTTCCTTC
>NW_006927092.1:0-7504 GCF_000298275.1 Orycteropus afer afer | reverse complement strand
GCAGGGTCACAATGAGTTGGAATTGAATTTATGGCAATGGATGGTAGGTCTGAATGCCTGGAGTTGATCTCATGAAGGAGAAAGATGTGGCAATTTCTTCCCTTAAGATTTACAACCTTGGAAACCGTAAGAAACAGTTCTACTCTGTCCTACACAGTGGCTGTGAATTGGAATTCACTTGATGGCAATGGGTTTGGGTTTTACCCAACCAAGAGTCATGCCCTGAGGGAGAAAGGAGTCTTGTTTTTCTTCTGGAGAAGGGTGGGGTTCTCTCTTTCACAATCAGGGCAATTTTCAAATAGTATTGGAGCTGAAAGGAAGTTGGTTTTGGGGGGTTAACTTTTCTGGAATGTATTAGTATAGGAATTTTTTTTTTGCTTGCATTGCAATTGTAATTTAGCTTTCACAATCACAATATGAAATAAAAGTGGACTTCTGGGATCTGCAATCTTTTCCACAGAATTCAACTTTTCATTTCCTTTTTTCTGCTTTTAAAAGTGAAACAAGTTTTCTTTTTCCACAGCGAACTATAATGCAAAATTTGTTCTCTATTGAGATTACATATATTCCATTAAAGATGCTTTGATTTAATTTAATTTATTTCAAAAAGTAGGGGTTTGGAGCTGAATATCTGAAGGAATTCTGGAATTAAAAGCATCCTATTTTCGTTTTCTAACAGAAAAAACAAACAAACCCTGATTGGGCCTTTTATTACATTTATGTGTTTTCAACTTACCATTTTCTCTAGAAAAGGAAAAGACACTGAAAAAGAAATCTGGAATTTCAGAAATGTGGAAATAATTTATTTTTTTTAATTAATGGGATTTAGGTGAAAGTTTTCAGAGGAAATTCATGTTCCATACGGCAGTTCTTACACATTTTATTTCACTACTTTGATTGCAATCCCCATAATGTAACAGCTCTCTTCCCATTTCCTCCCTGTGGTTACCTTTTCCCTGTGTCCTTTTCTGTGCATTCCTGCCCTCTGAGCTATCTCCCTGTGCAAATACAGCCCTTCTGATTTCCCATGGTTGATTGTTCTAAGGAGTGTACCTACCTGGTGTAAATGTTCACCTTTTATGTCTGTCTGCTGTTTGGCTGGAACCCGCAGGAGTGAGTTCAATTCCAGGCCTGAAGGGTTGTTGCAGACTGGGTTCCAGAATAATGACTACAAGCTCAGAGAGTTTAATAAGAGGATAGTAACCTTGCAAGGTGGATACACACGGGGCCAGAGGTGATGCCATATGTGTCTCCCTGAACCTTTCAAGCTAGGGGTTTTTGTAGTAGCTTTTTAGGTCATGGGGTACATGATTTCAAAAGACCTTTTATAGGCAGGTATTCATAAAATCCTGACGCGTTTGTGAAAGTCAGGAAGCAGAACAAGGTTGTGATAAATTCCTAAGATAGACCTCAGCTTCCTCCAGGCTAGGTGCATGAGCAGTTTGTTATTTGCTCTTGGTTCGAGTCTTGGTCTCATCTTGGGTTGGTCATCTTAATTCATCAGGTGGTAAAGGGGGGCAGGGATGTGCAGGCTACAAAACTGGTTAATGTGGGCCACAGACAGTGAGCTGGAAAACAGCTCAAAAGTGGCCTGTTATCAGGAAATGCCAGTTAAGTAGTAATTTTATTTGCATTATTTCTTTTGCAGTGTTCTTTCCTTAGACTCAAGATCTAAGAATGTGGTTGCACTGTCTTGTGGGCTTGTTCCTGTCTTGGTTTTATGACCTTAGGAACGTGGTTGCCGGGGCAGGATTCTTATGGCTATAAGTAGAATGTTTGGTTTGAATAGGATTAACATGGGAATATGAAATTAGAACACATATTCATCTTGCACAAATTCTAATCTGTCTATATTATTATAGGGTGACTAGGAGCCAGTACTGCCCTAGTCTTGGGTTTCAGCAGTCTCTATCAGACCAGTAAGCCTTGTCTTTTTTATGATTTTGAGTTTTGTTTGACATTTTTCTCCCACTCTTTCCAGGATATCCTGCACTGATCCCTTTCCAATGTATGACAGTGGTAGCCAGGCACCATTTAGTTCTTCTGGTCTCAAGGTCATATAGGCTGAGGTTCTCATGGTTCACTAGTCCCCTGGACTAATTGTTTCCACATGTCCTTGGTTTTCTTCACTCTTCTTTGCTCCAGACCAATTGTTTCATCTAGATGGCCGCTTGCAAACTTGTAAGACCCCAGTCACTACTTAGCAAAGTAGGATGTAAAATAATTTTTTTGTGTAGTATGTTATGCCAATTGAGCTTGATGTCCCCCACAACCGTGGTCCTGAGCCCACAGTCCCAACAACTCGTTCCCTCAGGGTGATTGGTTGTGGCTAAAGGCAAAAGGGAATATACCCATGACCATATATAATTTTGGCAGATGATATTTCTACATATGTATGTGCTATAAGAATGTCCACATAAATAGAACTAATAGGGAACAAAGTTATGATAACTTCAAAGAATACTAAATTTTTTTTCCAGAATTAATCATTTGTTACATGTTTTCATTGAGCCAATTTTCATAGTCTGGATCTTCTGCAGCTGTTTTAAATCAGGAGATAACATCAGACTGAGAGATAACAAATTCTGCTCTCCTCTGGAAAGGTTAGTTCCCACTGGGAAATATTGATGATACTTCCAAAAACAGTTAAAGCCATACCAGAAATAACAAGATGAATTTTGATAAGAGACAATTTTAGATGAATGGAACATAATTGACTTCCTTCTTGACGTAATTGTGATTATTAAAAGAGGAAAAGAAAATCTTTTTCTCATCATGTTACTCAGTGTCACTTTGCCCTGCCTGTATAGCAATAGATAGAAAAAAAATATGTATTTAAAATGTACTATTGATAACCAAAGTCAAAGTACTTTCTTATCCATGCATTAAACAATATTCTAATCCAGTGTATTTTCCTTTCTCTATGTTAAACGATACTAAGAACCAGCATAAATGACTTAGCTACTTGATCAAGGAAATGCTGGCTCCTTAGAAGACAAGACTGTGACCAACCAAAATTGCTTATTTATTAATATTAACAGCTTGCTCAATAAGACTTGGTTCAATTTCTTCATCTCCCCGTCCCCACTGATCCAAAACTATTGTGTCATGTGACAGAGGAAGAGACACCCCAGATTCAAACAGGTTCAGTTGAGACACTTTTATTAAGCCTTGGAGCTGTGGTAGTATAGTGCTTAAGGCATTTGACTGCTAACCAGAACGCTAATGGTTCAAACCCATTAGCCACTCCTCGGAAGGAAGACTGGGCAATCTACTTTCATAGTGATACAGCCTCGGAAACCCAAGGTCACTATGAGTCGGATCCATCTCCATGGCAGTGAGTTTGGTTTTTTGGGTCTTATGCATGTGAGAGCTGCACAACGAGTAAGGAAGACTGAAAGAGAGTTGATGCTTTGAGTTGTGGTGCTGGCAAAGAATGCTGAAAGTACCATGCACTGCTAAAAGAACTAACAGATCTGTCCTGGAAGAAGTACAGACAGAATGCTCCTTGGAAGCGAGAATGGCCAGATGTCATCTCACCTACTTTGGTCATGTTGCCAGAATGGAACCATTCCTTGGAGAAGGATATCATGCTTGGTTAAGTGGATGGTCAATGAAAAAAAGGAAGGCCCTCAACAAGATGGATAACAGGTGATTGAAAATACCACGACTTGGGTTAGACGTGCCTTAGTCCTCAGGGAGACATTTTTGCTCTTCAGCACTTGAAAGAGGTCTTTTGCAGCAGATTTTCCCAAGGCAACACATCATCTGATGTCTTGACTCCTCCTTCCATTGGTGTTGATTGCAGAACCAAGTAATATGAAGTCTTTGATTACTTCATTCTTTTCTTCATTTATCGTGATGCTGCTTATTGGCCCAGTTGTGAGGATTTTTATGTTCTTTATATTGAGGTATAATCTATACTGCAGACTGTAGTCTTCAGTCTTCATCAGTAAGTACTTCAATGATCCTCACTTTCAGAAACCAAAGTTGTGTCATCTGTGTATCACAGGTTGTTAATGAGTCTTCCTCCAATTCTGATGCCACGTTCTTCTTCGTATAAGCCAGCTTCTCGGATTATTTGCTCAGCAGACAAATTGAATTAGTATACTGAAAAGATACAACCCTGACACATTCCCTTCTTGATTTTAAACCATACAGTGTGCCCTTGTTCTGTTCAAACATCAGCCTCCTGATCTATGTACAGGTTCCTCGTGAGTACAATCAAGTGTTCTGGAATTCCCATCCTTCTCACTGTTATTCATAATTTGTTACGATCCACATAATCAAATGCTTTTGCATAGTCAATAAAACATAAGTAAACATTTTTCTGGTATTCTTTGCCTTCAGTCAAGATCCATCTGACATCAGCAATAATATCCCTCATTCCACATCCCCTTCTGAATCCAGCTTGCCTTTCTGGAAGTTCTCTGTCTGTAAACTGCTGCAGCCATTTTTCAATTGTCTTCAGTAAGATTTTACTTGCATGTGATATTAATGATACTTCAATAATTTCTACATACTGTGGGATCACCTTTCTTTAGAATGGGTAAAAATATGGATCTTTTCCAGTCAGTTGGCCAGATAGCTGTCTTCCAAATCTGCTGGCACAGCCAAGTGAGTTCCTCCAGCGCAGCATCCATTTGTTGAAACTTCTCATCGGGTATTCTGTCAATCCCTGGAGCCTTGTTTTTTTTTGCCAATTCCTTCAGTGCAGCCTCAACTTCTTCCTTTAATACCACTGGTTCTTGATCATATGCCACCTCCTGAAATGGATGAACATCAACCAATTCTTTTTGATATAATGACTGTGTATTCCTTCCATCTTTTTTAGATGTTTCCTGCATCATTCAATATTTTGCCCACAGAATCTTTCAATATTTCAGCTCGAGGATTAAATTTTTTCTTTAGTTCTTTCAGCTTGAGAAATACTGAGCATGTTCTTCCTTTTTGGTTTTCTAACTCCAGGTCTTTGCACATTTCCTTATAATAATTGGATTTGTCTTCTCGGGTTGCTCTTTGAAATCTTCTGTTCAGCTCTTTTATCTTGTCATTTCTTCAATTTGCTTAGTTTCAAAGTCTCTTCTGACATCCATTTTTTTTTCTTCTTTTCTTGTCTTATTTTGAGCTCTTGCTTTCTTCATGAATGATATTCTTGATATCATCCCACAATTCCTCTGGTTTTTGATCACTGGTGTTCAATGCATCATATCTTTTCTTCAGATGGTTTATAAGTTCAGTAGGGATGTAATCAAGGACATATTTTGACTCTTGTGGACTTGTTTTAATTGTTTTCAACTTCAACTTGAATTTGCATATGAGCAGTGGATGGTCTGTTACACAGTCAACTCCTGACCTTGTTTTGACTGAAAATATTGAGCTTCTCCATCTACAGATGTAGTCAGTCTGGTACCTGTGTACACCATCTGGTGAAGTCCACGTGTACAGTACCATTTGTGTTCTTGGAATAAGATATTTGCAATGAATAAGTCATTGGCCTTGCAAAATTCTATCATGCATTCTCCAGCGTTATTTCTATCACCAAGCCCATATTTTCCAACTACTGGTGATTCTTCTTTGTTTCCAACTTATGCATTCTAATCACCAGTGATAATCAATACATCTTGATTGCATATTTGGTCAATTTCAGACTGTAGAAGTTGGTGAAAATCTCAAAGACCATCTGAGAATAGATTGGAGGCATTTAACACCAATGACCAAAGACCAAACGAGTTATGGGGTAACATCAAGGATATCATATATGAAGAAAGGAAAAGGTCATCCAAAAAGACAGAAAAGGAAGACCAAGATGGATGTCAGAAAAGACTCTGAAACTTGATCTTCAACATAGAATAGCTAAAGCAAATGGAAGAATTGATGAAATAAAAGAACCAATAGCAGATTTCAAAGGGTGGCTTGAGAAGACAAAGTATTATAATGAAATGTGCAAAGAAAACAAAAATGAAATAACATAGTATTTCTCAAGCTGTAAGAACTGAAGAAAAAATTCAAGCCCTGAGTTACAATATTGATGGATTCCATGGGCTATGTAGGTTGCATTAAAAGAAGATGGACAGAATACACAGAGTCACTATACTAAAAAGAATTGGTTGACATTCAACTTTCACAAGTTAGCATATGATCAAGAGCCAATGGTATTGAAGGAAGAAGTCCCAGCTGCACTGAAGGAATTGGAGAAAAACAAGGCTCCAAGAATTGAGGGAACACTCATTGAGATGTTTCAACAAATGAATTCAGTGCTGGTAGCACTTGCTTGCTCTTGCCAAGAAATTTGGAAGACAGCAACCTGGCCAACCAACTGAAACAGATTCATATTTGTGCCCATTCCAAAGAAAGATGATCCAACAGAATGTGGAAGTTACCAAACAATATCATTAATATCAACGTAAGTGAAATTTTGCTGAAGATAATTAATAAATGATTGCACCCATATATTGACAAGGAACTTCCAGAGATTCAAGCTAGATTCAGAAGAGGATGTGGAATGAAAGATATCATTGCTGATGTCAGAAGGATCTTAGTTGAAAGCAGAGATTGCCAGGAAGATGTTTACCTGTGTGCTATTGACTATGCAAAAGCATTGAACTTTGTGGATCATAACAAATTATGGATAATATTTGGAAGAATGACATTTCCAGAACACTTAATTGTGCTCATGAGGAAACTGTACATATATCAACAGGCATTTATTCAAACAGAACAAGGAATACTATGTTGTTTAAAATCAGGAAGGATGTGCATCAGGATTATATCATTTCATTATATTTGTTCAATCTGTATAATGAGCAGATAATCCAAGAAGTAGGATTATATGAAGAACTGGATTGGAGGAAGAGTCATTAACAGCCTGTGATATTCAGATGACACAATCTTGTTTGCCGAAAGTGAAGATGACTTGAAGCACTCACTGATGAAGATCAAAGACTGCATCCTTCAGAATGAATTACACCTCAACATAAAGAAATCAAAAATCCTCACAAGTGGACCAAAAAGAAACATTACAATAAATGGAGAAAAGTTTGAAGTTGTCAGGGATTTCATTTTAGTTGGATCCATAATCAACAGCCATGAAAGCAGCAGTCGAGAAATCAGACATTGTATTGCACTGAGAAAATCTGTTGCATAAACCTCTTTAAAGTGCTAAAGAACAAAGATGTCTCTTTGAAGATTAAGGTGTACCTAATCCAAGCCATAGTGTTTTCAACCACCTTTCTATGCATGTAAAAGCTGGACAATGGGTAAGAAAACCCAAAGAAGAACTGATGATTTTGAGTGTGGTGTTGGTGAAGAAACAGAAAGGATCATGGACTGCCAGAAGAACTAACAGAACTGTCCTGGAAGAAGTGCAGCTGGACTGCTCCTTGGAAACAAGAATGGCTAGACTTCATCTGACCTATTTAGGTCATGTCAGAAGGGACCATTCCCTGGAGAAGGATATCATGCTTGGTAAAGTGGAGGGTCAATGAAAAAGGGGAAGGTCCTC